>NW_026123940.1:0-109350 GCF_025177605.1 Cucumis melo
TTACACTTAAGCTTTGTTAGATCGTTTCTAAAATTCAAGTGATAATTAGACTCGTTTTGAACACTTTTAAGGTTGGTTTGAGGGTAAGTTTGTTGTACCTACACATTTGGTTGCCATTTCTTTTGTGGTCTTTGAAGTGCTTTTTTCACAGTTCTTGACTTTTTGGTACGTTGGGAGTTGTAAACTTACACTTAAACTTTGTGAGGTTGCTTTTAAAGGTCAAGTGATACGTAGGCTCGGTTGGAACACTTTTTAAGTTTGTTTGAGACTAAGTCTGTTGCACTTACATGCTTGGTCGGGTTGTGCCATTTTAGGTCCTCGGTGCTTTTTTCACTCTTTTTTGAACTTTTTAGTCGGTTATGAGTTACGAATTTACACTCAAGCAATGTTCAGAGGTTTTAAACTCTTTTTTATTTTGGTTTGGAACTAAGTTTGTTGAACTTGCACGCTTGGCTGACATGTTGGGTGTTAGAGTGCTTTTATCGCACTTTTTGGAATTTTGGTCGGTTGTGATTTGCGAACTTATACTTAAGCATTGTTCGATCGTTTTGAAAGCTTACACACGTTTTGAACTCTTTTTAGGTTGGTCTGAAACAAAGTTTGTGGCACTAACACACTTGGTTGCCATTTTCGGTCTTGAAGTGCTTTTTTCACACTTTTTGAATTTTTTGGTAGGTTATGGTTTACGAAATTACACTTAAGTTTTGTTGGGTCATTTTGATAGTTCAAGTGATACTTAGACACGATTTGAACACCTTTTAGGTTTGTTTGAGACTCAGTTTGTTGCATCCACACACTTAATTGCCATTTTGGGTCTTGAAGTGCTTTCTTTACGATGTTTGAATTTTTTTGGTAGGTTATGAGTTACGAAATTATACTTGAGCATTGTTAGGCCATTCTTTAAGTTCGAATGGTACTTAGACATGTTTTGAACAGGTGTTAGGTTGTTTCGAACTAAGTTTGTTGCACATACAGACATGATTGCCATCGAAGGGCTTTTTCCACACTTTTTTGAACTTTTTGGCAAGTTATGAGTTACAAGCTTTTACACTTAAGCGTCATTGGGTCGTTTGAAAGCTAAGACGTGTTTCGAATGCCTTTTTGGTTGGTTTGAATCTAAGTTTGTTGCACTTACACACTTGGCATTCTAGGTCTTGAAGTGCTCTTTTTCAATCTTTTTTGAACTTTTTGGTACGTTGTGAGTTAGGAACTTACAGTTAAGATTTGTTAGATCGTTTTGAAAGTTCAAGTGATACTTGGACATGTTTTGAATGCGTTTTAGGTTGGTTTGACACTAAGTTTGTTGCACTCACACACACGGTTGCCACTTTGGGTCTTAAAGTGCTTTTTTCACACTTTTTGAACTTTCCGCTAGGTTGTGAGCTATGAACTTACACTTAAGATGTCTTAGGTCGTTTTTTAAGGTCCAAGTGATACGTAGACATGTTTTCAACACCTTTTAGGTTTGTTTTAAACCTAGTTTGTTGAACTTACGCACTTTGTTGCCATTTTGGGTCTTGAAAGGCTCTTTTCTCACTTTTTTTAACTTTTTGCTAGGTTATGAGCAACCAACTTACACTTAAGCTTTGTTAGATCGTTTCTAAAATTCAAGTGATAATTAGACTCGTTTTGAACACTTTTAAGGTTGGTTTGAGGGTAAGTTTGTTGTACTTACACATTTGGTTGCCATTTCTTTTGTGGTCTTTGAAGTGCTTTTTTCACAGTTCTTGACTTTTTGGTACGTTGGGAGTTGTAAACTTACACTTAAACTTTGTGAGGTTGCTTTTAAAGGTCAAGTGATACGTAGGCTCGGTTGGAACACTTTTTAAGTTTGTTTGAGACTAAGTCTGTTGCACTTACATGCTTGGTCGGGTTGTGCCATTTTAGGTCCTCGGTGCTTTTTTCACTCTTTTTTGAACTTTTTAGTCGGTTATGAGTTACGAATTTACACTCAAGCAATGTTCAGAGGTTTTAAACTCTTTTTTATTTTGGTTTGGAACTAAGTTTGTTGAACTTGCACGCTTGGCTGACATGTTGGGTGTTAGAGTGCTTTTATCGCACTTTTTGGAATTTTGGTCGGTTGTGATTTGCGAACTTATACTTAAGCATTGTTCGATCGTTTTGAAAGCTTACACACGTTTTGAACTCTTTTTAGGTTGGTCTGAAACAAAGTTTGTGGCACTAACACACTTGGTTGCCATTTTCGGTCTTGAAGTGCTTTTTTCACACTTTTTGAATTTTTTGGTAGGTTATGGTTTACGAAATTACACTTAAGTTTTGTTGGGTCATTTTGATAGTTCAAGTGATACTTAGACACGATTTGAACACCTTTTAGGTTTGTTTGAGACTCAGTTTGTTGCATCCACACACTTAATTGCCATTTTGGGTCTTGAAGTGCTTTCTTTACGATGTTTGAATTTTTTTGGTAGGTTATGAGTTACGAAATTATACTTGAGCATTGTTAGGCCATTCTTTAAGTTCGAATGGTACTTAGACATGTTTTGAACAGGTGTTAGGTTGTTTCGAACTAAGTTTGTTGCACATACAGACATGATTGCCATCGAAGGGCTTTTTCCACACTTTTTTGAACTTTTTGGCAAGTTATGAGTTACAAGCTTTTACACTTAAGCGTCATTGGGTCGTTTGAAAGCTAAGACGTGTTTCGAATGCCTTTTTGGTTGGTTTGAATCTAAGTTTGTTGCACTTACACACTTGGCATTCTAGGTCTTGAAGTGCTCTTTTTCAATCTTTTTTGAACTTTTTGGTACGTTGTGAGTTAGGAACTTACAGTTAAGATTTGTTAGATCGTTTTGAAAGTTCAAGTGATACTTGGACATGTTTTGAATGCGTTTTAGGTTGGTTTGACACTAAGTTTGTTGCACTCACACACACGGTTGCCACTTTGGGTCTTAAAGTGCTTTTTTCACACTTTTTGAACTTTCCGCTAGGTTGTGAGCTATGAACTTACACTTAAGATGTCTTAGGTCGTTTTTTAAGGTCCAAGTGATACGTAGACATGTTTTCAACACCTTTTAGGTTTGTTTTAAACCTAGTTTGTTGAACTTACGCACTTTGTTGCCATTTTGGGTCTTGAAAGGCTCTTTTCTCACTTTTTTAACTTCTTGCTAGGTTATGAGCAACCAACTTACACTTAAGCTTTGTTAGATCGTTTCTAAAATTCAAGTGATAATTAGACTCGTTTTGAACACTTTTAAGGTTGGTTTGAGGGTAAGTTTGTTGTACCTACACATTTGGTTGCCATTTCTTTTGTGGTCTTTGAAGTGCTTTTTTCACAGTTCTTGACTTTTTGGTACGTTGGGAGTTGTAAACTTACACTTAAACTTTGTGAGGTTGCTTTTAAAGGTCAAGTGATACGTAGGCTCGGTTGGAACACTTTTTAAGTTTGTTTGAGACTAAGTCTGTTGCACTTACATGCTTGGTCGGGTTGTGCCATTTTAGGTCCTCGGTGCTTTTTTCACTCTTTTTTGAACTTTTTAGTCGGTTATGAGTTACGAATTTACACTCAAGCAATGTTCAGAGGTTTTAAACTCTTTTTTATTTTGGTTTGGAACTAAGTTTGTTGAACTTGCACGCTTGGCTGACATGTTGGGTGTTAGAGTGCTTTTATCGCACTTTTTGGAATTTTGGTCGGTTGTGATTTGCGAACTTATACTTAAGCATTGTTCGATCGTTTTGAAAGCTTACACACGTTTTGAACTCTTTTTAGGTTGGTCTGAAACAAAGTTTGTGGCACTAACACACTTGGTTGCCATTTTCGGTCTTGAAGTGCTTTTTTCACACTTTTTGAATTTTTTGGTAGGTTATGGTTTACGAAATTACACTTAAGTTTTGTTGGGTCATTTTGATAGTTCAAGTGATACTTAGACACGATTTGAACACCTTTTAGGTTTGTTTGAGACTCAGTTTGTTGCATCCACACACTTAATTGCCATTTTGGGTCTTGAAGTGCTTTCTTTACGATGTTTGAATTTTTTTGGTAGGTTATGAGTTACGAAATTATACTTGAGCATTGTTAGGCCATTCTTTAAGTTCGAATGGTACTTAGACATGTTTTGAACAGGTGTTAGGTTGTTTCGAACTAAGTTTGTTGCACATACAGACATGATTGCCATCGAAGGGCTTTTTCCACACTTTTTTGAACTTTTTGGCAAGTTATGAGTTACAAGCTTTTACACTTAAGCGTCATTGGGTCGTTTGAAAGCTAAGACGTGTTTCGAATGCCTTTTTGGTTGGTTTGAATCTAAGTTTGTTGCACTTACACACTTGGCATTCTAGGTCTTGAAGTGCTCTTTTTCAATCTTTTTTGAACTTTTTGGTACGTTGTGAGTTAGGAACTTACAGTTAAGATTTGTTAGATCGTTTTGAAAGTTCAAGTGATACTTGGACATGTTTTGAATGCGTTTTAGGTTGGTTTGACACTAAGTTTGTTGCACTCACACACACGGTTGCCACTTTGGGTCTTAAAGTGCTTTTTTCACACTTTTTGAACTTTCCGCTAGGTTGTGAGCTATGAACTTACACTTAAGATGTCTTAGGTCGTTTTTTAAGGTCCAAGTGATACGTAGACATGTTTTCAACACCTTTTAGGTTTGTTTTAAACCTAGTTTGTTGAACTTACGCACTTTGTTGCCATTTTGGGTCTTGAAAGGCTCTTTTCTCACTTTTTTAACTTCTTGCTAGGTTATGAGCAACCAACTTACACTTAAGCTTTGTTAGATCGTTTCTAAAATTCAAGTGATAATTAGACTCGTTTTGAACACTTTTAAGGTTGGTTTGAGGGTAAGTTTGTTGTACCTACACATTTGGTTGCCATTTCTTTTGTGGTCTTTGAAGTGCTTTTTTCACAGTTCTTGACTTTTTGGTACGTTGGGAGTTGTAAACTTACACTTAAACTTTGTGAGGTTGCTTTTAAAGGTCAAGTGATACGTAGGCTCGGTTGGAACACTTTTTAAGTTTGTTTGAGACTAAGTCTGTTGCACTTACATGCTTGGTCGGGTTGTGCCATTTTAGGTCCTCGGTGCTTTTTTCACTCTTTTTTGAACTTTTTAGTCGGTTATGAGTTACGAATTTACACTCAAGCAATGTTCAGAGGTTTTAAACTCTTTTTTATTTTGGTTTGGAACTAAGTTTGTTGAACTTGCACGCTTGGCTGACATGTTGGGTGTTAGAGTGCTTTTATCGCACTTTTTGGAATTTTGGTCGGTTGTGATTTGCGAACTTATACTTAAGCATTGTTCGATCGTTTTGAAAGCTTACACACGTTTTGAACTCTTTTTAGGTTGGTCTGAAACAAAGTTTGTGGCACTAACACACTTGGTTGCCATTTTCGGTCTTGAAGTGCTTTTTTCACACTTTTTGAATTTTTTGGTAGGTTATGGTTTACGAAATTACACTTAAGTTTTGTTGGGTCATTTTGATAGTTCAAGTGATACTTAGACACGATTTGAACACCTTTTAGGTTTGTTTGAGACTCAGTTTGTTGCATCCACACACTTAATTGCCATTTTGGGTCTTGAAGTGCTTTCTTTACGATGTTTGAATTTTTTTGGTAGGTTATGAGTTACGAAATTATACTTGAGCATTGTTAGGCCATTCTTTAAGTTCGAATGGTACTTAGACATGTTTTGAACAGGTGTTAGGTTGTTTCGAACTAAGTTTGTTGCACATACAGACATGATTGCCATCGAAGGGCTTTTTCCACACTTTTTTGAACTTTTTGGCAAGTTATGAGTTACAAGCTTTTACACTTAAGCGTCATTGGGTCGTTTGAAAGCTAAGACGTGTTTCGAATGCCTTTTTGGTTGGTTTGAATCTAAGTTTGTTGCACTTACACACTTGGCATTCTAGGTCTTGAAGTGCTCTTTTTCAATCTTTTTTGAACTTTTTGGTACGTTGTGAGTTAGGAACTTACAGTTAAGATTTGTTAGATCGTTTTGAAAGTTCAAGTGATACTTGGACATGTTTTGAATGCGTTTTAGGTTGGTTTGACACTAAGTTTGTTGCACTCACACACACGGTTGCCACTTTGGGTCTTAAAGTGCTTTTTTCACACTTTTTGAACTTTCCGCTAGGTTGTGAGCTATGAACTTACACTTAAGATGTCTTAGGTCGTTTTTTAAGGTCCAAGTGATACGTAGACATGTTTTCAACACCTTTTAGGTTTGTTTTAAACCTAGTTTGTTGAACTTACGCACTTTGTTGCCATTTTGGGTCTTGAAAGGCTCTTTTCTCACTTTTTTAACTTTTTGCTAGGTTATGAGCAACCAACTTACACTTAAGCTTTGTTAGATCGTTTCTAAAATTCAAGTGATAATTAGACTCGTTTTGAACACTTTTAAGGTTGGTTTGAGGGTAAGTTTGTTGTACCTACACATTTGGTTGCCATTTCTTTTGTGGTCTTTGAAGTGCTTTTTTCACAGTTCTTGACTTTTTGGTACGTTGGGAGTTGTAAACTTACACTTAAACTTTGTGAGGTTGCTTTTAAAGGTCAAGTGATACGTAGGCTCGGTTGGAACACTTTTTAAGTTTGTTTGAGACTAAGTCTGTTGCACTTACATGCTTGGTCGGGTTGTGCCATTTTAGGTCCTCGGTGCTTTTTTCACTCTTTTTTGAACTTTTTAGTCGGTTATGAGTTACGAATTTACACTCAAGCAATGTTCAGAGGTTTTAAACTCTTTTTTATTTTGGTTTGGAACTAAGTTTGTTGAACTTGCACGCTTGGCTGACATGTTGGGTGTTAGAGTGCTTTTATCGCACTTTTTGGAATTTTGGTCGGTTGTGATTTGCGAACTTATACTTAAGCATTGTTCGATCGTTTTGAAAGCTTACACACGTTTTGAACTCTTTTTAGGTTGGTCTGAAACAAAGTTTGTGGCACTAACACACTTGGTTGCCATTTTCGGTCTTGAAGTGCTTTTTTCACACTTTTTGAATTTTTTGGTAGGTTATGGTTTACGAAATTACACTTAAGTTTTGTTGGGTCATTTTGATAGTTCAAGTGATACTTAGACACGATTTGAACACCTTTTAGGTTTGTTTGAGACTCAGTTTGTTGCATCCACACACTTAATTGCCATTTTGGGTCTTGAAGTGCTTTCTTTACGATGTTTGAATTTTTTTGGTAGGTTATGAGTTACGAAATTATACTTGAGCATTGTTAGGCCATTCTTTAAGTTCGAATGGTACTTAGACATGTTTTGAACAGGTGTTAGGTTGTTTCGAACTAAGTTTGTTGCACATACAGACATGATTGCCATCGAAGGGCTTTTTCCACACTTTTTTGAACTTTTTGGCAAGTTATGAGTTACAAGCTTTTACACTTAAGCGTCATTGGGTCGTTTGAAAGCTAAGACGTGTTTCGAATGCCTTTTTGGTTGGTTTGAATCTAAGTTTGTTGCACTTACACACTTGGCATTCTAGGTCTTGAAGTGCTCTTTTTCAATCTTTTTTGAACTTTTTGGTACGTTGTGAGTTAGGAACTTACAGTTAAGATTTGTTAGATCGTTTTGAAAGTTCAAGTGATACTTGGACATGTTTTGAATGCGTTTTAGGTTGGTTTGACACTAAGTTTGTTGCACTCACACACACGGTTGCCACTTTGGGTCTTAAAGTGCTTTTTTCACACTTTTTGAACTTTCCGCTAGGTTGTGAGCTATGAACTTACACTTAAGATGTCTTAGGTCGTTTTTTAAGGTCCAAGTGATACGTAGACATGTTTTCAACACCTTTTAGGTTTGTTTTAAACCTAGTTTGTTGAACTTACGCACTTTGTTGCCATTTTGGGTCTTGAAAGGCTCTTTTCTCACTTTTTTAACTTCTTGCTAGGTTATGAGCAACCAACTTACACTTAAGCTTTGTTAGATCGTTTCTAAAATTCAAGTGATAATTAGACTCGTTTTGAACACTTTTAAGGTTGGTTTGAGGGTAAGTTTGTTGTACCTACACATTTGGTTGCCATTTCTTTTGTGGTCTTTGAAGTGCTTTTTTCACAGTTCTTGACTTTTTGGTACGTTGGGAGTTGTAAACTTACACTTAAACTTTGTGAGGTTGCTTTTAAAGGTCAAGTGATACGTAGGCTCGGTTGGAACACTTTTTAAGTTTGTTTGAGACTAAGTCTGTTGCACTTACATGCTTGGTCGGGTTGTGCCATTTTAGGTCCTCGGTGCTTTTTTCACTCTTTTTTGAACTTTTTAGTCGGTTATGAGTTACGAATTTACACTCAAGCAATGTTCAGAGGTTTTAAACTCTTTTTTATTTTGGTTTGGAACTAAGTTTGTTGAACTTGCACGCTTGGCTGACATGTTGGGTGTTAGAGTGCTTTTATCGCACTTTTTGGAATTTTGGTCGGTTGTGATTTGCGAACTTATACTTAAGCATTGTTCGATCGTTTTGAAAGCTTACACACGTTTTGAACTCTTTTTAGGTTGGTCTGAAACAAAGTTTGTGGCACTAACACACTTGGTTGCCATTTTCGGTCTTGAAGTGCTTTTTTCACACTTTTTGAATTTTTTGGTAGGTTATGGTTTACGAAATTACACTTAAGTTTTGTTGGGTCATTTTGATAGTTCAAGTGATACTTAGACACGATTTGAACACCTTTTAGGTTTGTTTGAGACTCAGTTTGTTGCATCCACACACTTAATTGCCATTTTGGGTCTTGAAGTGCTTTCTTTACGATGTTTGAATTTTTTTGGTAGGTTATGAGTTACGAAATTATACTTGAGCATTGTTAGGCCATTCTTTAAGTTCGAATGGTACTTAGACATGTTTTGAACAGGTGTTAGGTTGTTTCGAACTAAGTTTGTTGCACATACAGACATGATTGCCATCGAAGGGCTTTTTCCACACTTTTTTGAACTTTTTGGCAAGTTATGAGTTACAAGCTTTTACACTTAAGCGTCATTGGGTCGTTTGAAAGCTAAGACGTGTTTCGAATGCCTTTTTGGTTGGTTTGAATCTAAGTTTGTTGCACTTACACACTTGGCATTCTAGGTCTTGAAGTGCTCTTTTTCAATCTTTTTTGAACTTTTTGGTACGTTGTGAGTTAGGAACTTACAGTTAAGATTTGTTAGATCGTTTTGAAAGTTCAAGTGATACTTGGACATGTTTTGAATGCGTTTTAGGTTGGTTTGACACTAAGTTTGTTGCACTCACACACACGGTTGCCACTTTGGGTCTTAAAGTGCTTTTTTCACACTTTTTGAACTTTCCGCTAGGTTGTGAGCTATGAACTTACACTTAAGATGTCTTAGGTCGTTTTTTAAGGTCCAAGTGATACGTAGACATGTTTTCAACACCTTTTAGGTTTGTTTTAAACCTAGTTTGTTGAACTTACGCACTTTGTTGCCATTTTGGGTCTTGAAAGGCTCTTTTCTCACTTTTTTAACTTCTTGCTAGGTTATGAGCAACCAACTTACACTTAAGCTTTGTTAGATCGTTTCTAAAATTCAAGTGATAATTAGACTCGTTTTGAACACTTTTAAGGTTGGTTTGAGGGTAAGTTTGTTGTACCTACACATTTGGTTGCCATTTCTTTTGTGGTCTTTGAAGTGCTTTTTTCACAGTTCTTGACTTTTTGGTACGTTGGGAGTTGTAAACTTACACTTAAACTTTGTGAGGTTGCTTTTAAAGGTCAAGTGATACGTAGGCTCGGTTGGAACACTTTTTAAGTTTGTTTGAGACTAAGTCTGTTGCACTTACATGCTTGGTCGGGTTGTGCCATTTTAGGTCCTCGGTGCTTTTTTCACTCTTTTTTGAACTTTTTAGTCGGTTATGAGTTACGAATTTACACTCAAGCAATGTTCAGAGGTTTTAAACTCTTTTTTATTTTGGTTTGGAACTAAGTTTGTTGAACTTGCACGCTTGGCTGACATGTTGGGTGTTAGAGTGCTTTTATCGCACTTTTTGGAATTTTGGTCGGTTGTGATTTGCGAACTTATACTTAAGCATTGTTCGATCGTTTTGAAAGCTTACACACGTTTTGAACTCTTTTTAGGTTGGTCTGAAACAAAGTTTGTGGCACTAACACACTTGGTTGCCATTTTCGGTCTTGAAGTGCTTTTTTCACACTTTTTGAATTTTTTGGTAGGTTATGGTTTACGAAATTACACTTAAGTTTTGTTGGGTCATTTTGATAGTTCAAGTGATACTTAGACACGATTTGAACACCTTTTAGGTTTGTTTGAGACTCAGTTTGTTGCATCCACACACTTAATTGCCATTTTGGGTCTTGAAGTGCTTTCTTTACGATGTTTGAATTTTTTTGGTAGGTTATGAGTTACGAAATTATACTTGAGCATTGTTAGGCCATTCTTTAAGTTCGAATGGTACTTAGACATGTTTTGAACAGGTGTTAGGTTGTTTCGAACTAAGTTTGTTGCACATACAGACATGATTGCCATCGAAGGGCTTTTTCCACACTTTTTTGAACTTTTTGGCAAGTTATGAGTTACAAGCTTTTACACTTAAGCGTCATTGGGTCGTTTGAAAGCTAAGACGTGTTTCGAATGCCTTTTTGGTTGGTTTGAATCTAAGTTTGTTGCACTTACACACTTGGCATTCTAGGTCTTGAAGTGCTCTTTTTCAATCTTTTTTGAACTTTTTGGTACGTTGTGAGTTAGGAACTTACAGTTAAGATTTGTTAGATCGTTTTGAAAGTTCAAGTGATACTTGGACATGTTTTGAATGCGTTTTAGGTTGGTTTGACACTAAGTTTGTTGCACTCACACACACGGTTGCCACTTTGGGTCTTAAAGTGCTTTTTTCACACTTTTTGAACTTTCCGCTAGGTTGTGAGCTATGAACTTACACTTAAGATGTCTTAGGTCGTTTTTTAAGGTCCAAGTGATACGTAGACATGTTTTCAACACCTTTTAGGTTTGTTTTAAACCTAGTTTGTTGAACTTACGCACTTTGTTGCCATTTTGGGTCTTGAAAGGCTCTTTTCTCACTTTTTTAACTTTTTGCTAGGTTATGAGCAACCAACTTACACTTAAGCTTTGTTAGATCGTTTCTAAAATTCAAGTGATAATTAGACTCGTTTTGAACACTTTTAAGGTTGGTTTGAGGGTAAGTTTGTTGTACTTACACATTTGGTTGCCATTTCTTTTGTGGTCTTTGAAGTGCTTTTTTCACAGTTCTTGACTTTTTGGTACGTTGGGAGTTGTAAACTTACACTTAAACTTTGTGAGGTTGCTTTTAAAGGTCAAGTGATACGTAGGCTCGGTTGGAACACTTTTTAAGTTTGTTTGAGACTAAGTCTGTTGCACTTACATGCTTGGTCGGGTTGTGCCATTTTAGGTCCTCGGTGCTTTTTTCACTCTTTTTTGAACTTTTTAGTCGGTTATGAGTTACGAATTTACACTCAAGCAATGTTCAGAGGTTTTAAACTCTTTTTTATTTTGGTTTGGAACTAAGTTTGTTGAACTTGCACGCTTGGCTGACATGTTGGGTGTTAGAGTGCTTTTATCGCACTTTTTGGAATTTTGGTCGGTTGTGATTTGCGAACTTATACTTAAGCATTGTTCGATCGTTTTGAAAGCTTACACACGTTTTGAACTCTTTTTAGGTTGGTCTGAAACAAAGTTTGTGGCACTAACACACTTGGTTGCCATTTTCGGTCTTGAAGTGCTTTTTTCACACTTTTTGAATTTTTTGGTAGGTTATGGTTTACGAAATTACACTTAAGTTTTGTTGGGTCATTTTGATAGTTCAAGTGATACTTAGACACGATTTGAACACCTTTTAGGTTTGTTTGAGACTCAGTTTGTTGCATCCACACACTTAATTGCCATTTTGGGTCTTGAAGTGCTTTCTTTACGATGTTTGAATTTTTTTGGTAGGTTATGAGTTACGAAATTATACTTGAGCATTGTTAGGCCATTCTTTAAGTTCGAATGGTACTTAGACATGTTTTGAACAGGTGTTAGGTTGTTTCGAACTAAGTTTGTTGCACATACAGACATGATTGCCATCGAAGGGCTTTTTCCACACTTTTTTGAACTTTTTGGCAAGTTATGAGTTACAAGCTTTTACACTTAAGCGTCATTGGGTCGTTTGAAAGCTAAGACGTGTTTCGAATGCCTTTTTGGTTGGTTTGAATCTAAGTTTGTTGCACTTACACACTTGGCATTCTAGGTCTTGAAGTGCTCTTTTTCAATCTTTTTTGAACTTTTTGGTACGTTGTGAGTTAGGAACTTACAGTTAAGATTTGTTAGATCGTTTTGAAAGTTCAAGTGATACTTGGACATGTTTTGAATGCGTTTTAGGTTGGTTTGACACTAAGTTTGTTGCACTCACACACACGGTTGCCACTTTGGGTCTTAAAGTGCTTTTTTCACACTTTTTGAACTTTCCGCTAGGTTGTGAGCTATGAACTTACACTTAAGATGTCTTAGGTCGTTTTTTAAGGTCCAAGTGATACGTAGACATGTTTTCAACACCTTTTAGGTTTGTTTTAAACCTAGTTTGTTGAACTTACGCACTTTGTTGCCATTTTGGGTCTTGAAAGGCTCTTTTCTCACTTTTTTAACTTTTTGCTAGGTTATGAGCAACCAACTTACACTTAAGCTTTGTTAGATCGTTTCTAAAATTCAAGTGATAATTAGACTCGTTTTGAACACTTTTAAGGTTGGTTTGAGGGTAAGTTTGTTGTACTTACACATTTGGTTGCCATTTCTTTTGTGGTCTTTGAAGTGCTTTTTTCACAGTTCTTGACTTTTTGGTACGTTGGGAGTTGTAAACTTACACTTAAACTTTGTGAGGTTGCTTTTAAAGGTCAAGTGATACGTAGGCTCGGTTGGAACACTTTTTAAGTTTGTTTGAGACTAAGTCTGTTGCACTTACATGCTTGGTCGGGTTGTGCCATTTTAGGTCCTCGGTGCTTTTTTTCACTCTTTTTTGAACTTTTTAGTCGGTTATGAGTTACGAATTTACACTCAAGCAATGTTCAGAGGTTTTAAACTCTTTTTTATTTTGGTTTGTGTTATTTTCTAGAGTAAAAATAAATATTGCAATGGAAAATTGAAGACAAATTCATTTCAATTACATTCAAAGAAAAATACAGTATTTAAAGTCTTAAAAATAACTACCCACTAACATCATGACCCTAAACTTTCTCCACTAACATCATGACCCTAAACTTTCTCCACTAATCAACATGACCCTAGACTTTCTCCATGATTACAAATCATGAATGACTAATTCCTAAGAAATAGGAACAAACTTGGACTAAATTAACTTAACAAAGATAAACACACATGAGCATGTTTCAATCATAAAGCACTTTCTTAACACTCCTCCTTGCTTTAGGAGTTGCAAACACCAAGTTTTGACCTTAGAAACTCGAACTTGCAAGTAGGCAACGGTTTAGTTAATATGTCTGCAACTTGATCTTCTGTTTTGCAGTAGACAAGAATCACCTCTCCACTTTTCTGCACTTCCCTTAAAAAAAATAACTTGATGTTAAAATGTTTAGTCTTCTTATAAAACACAGGATTATGAGAAATAGCAATAGCCGCTTTGTTATCAACAAGAATCTCCGTGCTTTTCTTCTGCTCCAGATCAAGGTCAAGTAAAATTTTCCTCAGCCATAAAGCTTGATTGGCAGTAGCTGTTGCAGCAATAAATTCTGCTTCAGCAGTGGATTGGGCTACAATCTCTTGCTTTTTCGAGCTCCAAGAGAAAACACCAGAGCTAAGAGTAAAACAGTAACCTAAAGTGCTTCTCATATCATCAATGGAACCTCCCCAATCACTATCAGAAAAACCAATCAGTTTGAACTCCTTGCCCCTAGTGAACTTAACACCAAAATCACTTGTGCCTTTGACATATCGTATCACTCTTTTTGCTGCCTTAAGATGTAATTCACTTGCACAATGCATGAAACGAGACAAAATACTCACAGCATTCAAAATATCAGGTCTTGTTGCTGTGAGATACATCAAGCAACCAATTAAACTCCTAAAATATCCTTCATCAACTTTGTCAGCACCATCTTCTTTGCACAACTTCTCTTTTTGATTCATTGGAGTGCTTACAGCCTTACACTCATCCATCTTAAACTTCTTTAGTATTTCCTTTGCATATTTTTTCTGGCAAATGAAAACTTCACCTTGCCCTTGCTTGATCTCTATGCCAAGGAAGTAGGACATGAGCCCGAGATCTGTCATTTCAAACATCTTCATCATCTCCCATTTGAAATTTTGAATATGATCTGCATTGTTTCCTTGCTTCTCACATCCTTCGGGCTGCTCAACATAAATTTCTTCTTGTAAGACACCATTCAAAAAAGCTGATTTGACATCCAACTGATACAATTTCCACCCCTTTTGTGCAGCTATTGCAAATAGTAACCTGATTGTGTCCATTCTAGCAACAGGAGCAAAAGTATCAGAGTAATCAACACCAAAGATTTGAGCATACCCTTTAACCACAAGCCTGGCTTTGTGCTTGTTAATCGAGCCATCAGCATTAAGCTTGGTTCTAAACACCCATTTAACTCCAATTACCTTCCTATCTTGAGGTCTGTCAACAAGGATCCAAGTTTTGTTCTTCTCTATCATTGACAACTCCTCCTCCATTGCAGCTATCCACCTTTGATCTTTCTTTGCTTCTGCATAGTTTGCAGGTTCACACACAGCAACATTGCACCTTTCATAAATATCAGAAAGCAACCTTGTTCCTCTCACGGAAGCATCATCTACTATTTCATTCTGCCTGTCATCTTCCTCTTCAATGCTTGAATCAAAAAACTTGAATTTCATCTTTTCCAAGGTCTGACCTTTCTTCTCTGCATCATCAAAGTTCCACTCTTCATCTTCCTCGAAGTGAACATCCCTGCTCACGACAATCTTTCCAGTTTGTGGTTGGAAAATTTTATAGGCTTTGCTGATAGAACTATAGCCTATAAAGACACCCGGTGAAGCTCTCCTATCAAGTTTGTCACGCTTGCTCTGTGGAACATGAGTGAAACACAAACAACCAAATACTTTGAGAAATTTCAATGATGGTTTGTACCCATACCATGCCTCAAATGGTGTCTTTTCCTTCAATGCTTTTGTGGGAAGCCTATTTTGAAGAAATACAGCTGTATTTGCTGCCTCTGCCCAAAACTTCTTTGGCAAACTCTTTTCATGCAGCATGCATCTTGTCATCTCCATGATGTATCTATTTCTCCTCTCACTAACTCCATTTTGTTGAGGAGTGTAAGGAGCTGTAAGTTGATGTTTTATGCCTGAATCTTCACAAAACTTGTCAAATTCTGCCGAAACATACTCCTTCCCATTGTCAGACCTTACCATTTGAATTTTGCAACCACTTTCATTTTCAACTCTTGCCTTGAACTTCCAAAAGACATGAGCAACCTCTGATTTAAACTTCAAGAAAAAAATCCAGCACATTCTGGTGAAGTCATCAATAAAAGCAATATAATAGAGACTACCTTTTAAAGAAGGTGTTCTCTGAGGACCTGCAACATCTGTGTGAATGAGCTGCAATTTTTGAGTGGCTCTCCAAGATGACTTGGGAAATGACTTCCTATTTTGCTTTCCAAAATGACACGCTTTGCAGCTTGAGATTTCTTCACTAAGCTTGGGAAAATCAAGTGCCAACTCCGTTAGTTGTAGCAGCCCTTGATGATGATAGTGACCGACTCTTTTGTGCCAAAGCTGTGTTTCATCTTCTTTGAGAGCAAAAACAGATTGCTTCTCCTCTAAAGGATTAAGTGAAAAACTTTTTCCTTTCATTTTTACTTTGAAAATATCTTGATTTGCTGCATCCTTAATCAAGCAATATTCATTTTCAAAAGTAACTTTAAAACCTTTTTCAATAAGTTGACCCACACTCAACAAATTTTGGTTAATGTCAGGTACAAAAAGAACATCTTGTATATGCTTTGTACCTTTACAACTGGCAATCGCAATAGTCCCCTTTCCTTTGACTGAGATGTAGTCTCCATTGCCAATTCTGACTTTGGTGATATTTGTTGGCTTCAGATCTTTAAACAACTCCTTGTCATGAGTCATATGGTTGGTACATCCACTGTCAATCAGCCAGCTTTCATTTGACTCACCACCCACGAAGCATGTTGCCACAAACAATTGATCCTCCTCCTCCTCCTCCTGATAAGCAATTTTGGCCTCTACACCTTGTTGTTGATTATTGTTCCTGCAAATTACAGCTTCATGCCCCATTTGGTTACATTTGGTGCACTTGGCGTTTGGTCTCCTCCAGCATTTAAAAGGAGGATGACCCTGTTTATTGCAATGTGAACAGGGAGGATAGGATCCCTTCTTGACTCCTGCTTTGTTGTAAGTTGAAGATTCTCTAGTAGAAATTTGATTCTTCTTGAAAAACTTCTTCTTCTTATTGTTCCTAACGTTCTCATGATGCTTCGCTGGCAAGGCTCCTTCAACAGCACCTTCTTGCCTCATGGCTCTTCTTTGTTCCTGCGCTTGCAAAGCATTGAGTATCTCTGCAAGAGTGATTTGAGTCAAATCTTTGGTATTTTCTAAGGCAGAAATAGATGCCTCAAATTTTTCAGGCACTGATACAAGAATTTTTTCTACAATTCTTGAGTCCTTGAACACAGAACCAAGTAATCTGATTTGGTTTGCAATGTCCAATAACCTAACAGAATACTCTTTAATTGATTCTGTTTCCTTCATCTTCTGCAACTCGAATTCTCGAATCAAGTTTAGCACACGCATTCCTTTGATTCTTTCATCTCCCTCATATTCTGACTTGAGATAATTCCATATCTCATATGCTGATCTCAGAGTCATAATTCTAGTGAAGATAGTAGATGAGACTGCAGCAAACAGACATGCCTTTGCCTTGGATTTCTTTGTCTTCTTCTCCTTTTGCGCTTTGATTTGTGCCATGGTAGGATTGTCTGGAAGAGCAGGAATTTCATAATCCTCTTCCACTGCTTCCCAAATATCCAAAGCTTCCATATAAGCTTCCATACGAACTGCCCAAACTTGGTAGTTGTCTCCATCAAATATCAATGGAGAAATTGAAGTGAAACTAGAACTTGTTATGGCGTCCATGACACAACAACTCACACTCACAGATCCCTTAAGAAGAGAGCTCTGATACCAATTGTTATTTTCTAGAGTAAAAATAAATATTGCAATGGAAAATTGAAGACAAATTCATTTCAATTACATTCAAAGAAAAATACAGTATTTAAAGTCTTAAAAATAACTACCCACTAACATCATGACCCTAAACTTTCTCCACTAACATCATGACCCTAAACTTTCTCCACTAATCAACATGACCCTAGACTTTCTCCATGATTACAAATCATGAATGACTAATTCCTAAGAAATAGGAACAAACTTGGACTAAATTAACTTAACAAAGATAAACACACATGAGCATGTTTCAATCATAAAGCACTTTCTTAACAGTTTGGAACTAAGTTTGTTGAACTTGCACGCTTGGCTGACATGTTGGGTGTTAGAGTGCTTTTATCGCACTTTTTGGAATTTTGGTCGGTTGTGATTTGCGAACTTATACTTAAGCATTGTTCGATCGTTTTGAAAGCTTACACACGTTTTGAACTCTTTTTAGGTTGGTCTGAAACAAAGTTTGTGGCACTAACACACTTGGTTGCCATTTTCGGTCTTGAAGTGCTTTTTTCACACTTTTTGAATTTTTTGGTAGGTTATGGTTTACGAAATTACACTTAAGTTTTGTTGGGTCATTTTGATAGTTCAAGTGATACTTAGACACGATTTGAACACCTTTTAGGTTTGTTTGAGACTCAGTTTGTTGCATCCACACACTTAATTGCCATTTTGGGTCTTGAAGTGCTTTCTTTACGATGTTTGAATTTTTTTGGTAGGTTATGAGTTACGAAATTATACTTGAGCATTGTTAGGCCATTCTTTAAGTTCGAATGGTACTTAGACATGTTTTGAACAGGTGTTAGGTTGTTTCGAACTAAGTTTGTTGCACATACAGACATGATTGCCATCGAAGGGCTTTTTCCACACTTTTTTGAACTTTTTGGCAAGTTATGAGTTACAAGCTTTTACACTTAAGCGTCATTGGGTCGTTTGAAAGCTAAGACGTGTTTCGAATGCCTTTTTGGTTGGTTTGAATCTAAGTTTGTTGCACTTACACACTTGGCATTCTAGGTCTTGAAGTGCTTTTTTTCAATCTTTTTTGAACTTTTTGGTACGTTGTGAGTTAGGAACTTACAGTTAAGATTTGTTAGATCGTTTTGAAAGTTCAAGTGATACTTGGACATGTTTTGAATGCGTTTTAGGTTGGTTTGACACTAAGTTTGTTGCACTCACACACACGGTTGCCACTTTGGGTCTTAAAGTGCTTTTTTCACACTTTTTGAACTTTCCGCTAGGTTGTGAGCTATGAACTTACACTTAAGATGTCTTAGGTCGTTTTTTAAGGTCCAAGTGATACGTAGACATGTTTTCAACACCTTTTAGGTTTGTTTTAAACTTAGTTTGTTGAACTTACGCACTTTGTTGCCATTTTGGGTCTTGAAAGGCTCTTTTCTCACTTTTTTAACTTTTTGCTAGGTTATGAGTAACCAACTTACACTTAAGCTTTGTTAGATCGTTTCTAAAATTCAAGTGATAATTAGACTCGTTTTGAACACTTTTAAGGTTGGTTTGAGGGTAAGTTTGTTGTACTTACACATTTGGTTGCCATTTCTTTTGTGGTCTTTGAAGTGCTTTTTTCACAGTTCTTGACTTTTTGGTACGTTGGGAGTTGTAAACTTACACTTAAACTTTGTGAGGTTGCTTTTAAAGTTCAAGTGATACGTAGACTCGGTTGGAACACTTTTTAAGTTTGTTTGGTTGGTTTGAATCTAAGTTTGTTGCACTTACACACTTGGCATTCTAGGTCTTGAAGTGCTTTTTTAGGGAAATATTTCTGATTTCCCAAATCCTTGATTTCAAATTCATCACCCATTCTCAGTTTTAATTGATTGATTTCTGTTTGATCTTCTCCGGTCAAAACAATGTCATCTACATAAACTATTAGAATAGCAACCTTTCCTGTCTTGGAAACCTTTGTAAATAGAGTATGATTAGAGTGCCCTTGACTATACCCTTGGGACTTGACAAAGATAGTGAATCTGTCAAACCATGCTCTCGGAGACTTTTTCAGACCATATAGGGATTTTTGGAGTTTACACACCTACTGACCAAATTGGGCTTCAAATCTTGGCGGGGGGCTCATGTAGACTTCCTCCACAAGGTCTCGATTCAAAGAAGCATTCTTAACATCTAGCTGGTATAGAGGCCAATCTTTGTTCACAACAACAAATAGCAAGACTGTAACAGTATTCAACTTAGCAACTGGAGAAAAGGTTTCTGAATAGTCAATATCATAGGTCTGAGTAAATCTTCTTGCAAATAACCTTGCCTTGTGTCTATCAAGTGTACCATCTGCTTTGTATTTGAGAGAAAACACCCATTTGCATCCTACAGTTTTATGTCCTTGGGTAGAGCACAGATCTCCCAAGTTCTATTCTTTTCAAGAACCTTCATCTCTTCCATAACAAAATTTTTCCATTCAGGACACTCTAAAGCAGTGTAGATATTTTTCGGTATTATGGTAGAGTCAAGGCTTGCTGTAAACGCTCTAAACTATGAAGAGAGATTATCATAGAAAACATAGTTGCAAATAGGATGTTTAGTGCAGGATCTGGTACCTTTTCTCAAAGCAATGGGAATGTCAAGAGAGGGATCATACTCATCAAGTTTCCTTGTATGACCCTGTTCTGCTTCATCATTACTGATTTCAAGAACAGCAACATCAGACTTGTCATTCTCACTCATCGTATTATTAGTACAAGGTTCTGTAGGGTTTTCCATACCTTGGTCTCGAGGAGGTTCGAAGTCTTGGACTGGAGCCGGCTGTTGACTAGTAGGGGACCCAACTTCCTTTATGAGATTCCTCCTGTAATATGTTTTCCAAGGAACTTGGTTTGCAGGTAAGATTATGGGATGAGGATCAACGTCAGATACAGTACTAGGAGTAGGTTCAGTAAATTCGAAAGTGTTGTTAGACTTTTCACTCACACTCTCCCCCTGAAGATGGCTAACGGGAAAGTAGGGTCGGTTCTCACAGAAAGTAACATCCATAGTGACAAAGTATTTTCTGAACGGCGGGTGAAAACATTTATACCCGCTTTGGTGAATGGGATATCCAACAAACACACAGGCCTGAGCCCGAGGGGTAAATTTAGTCTGATTAGGGCCAAAATTATGGACATAAGTGGTACACCCAATGTAACGGCCCAACTCCTTATACTGAGTCGAAGTCATTACTAAATATAGGACAAGTGGTTTAGGACAAAATTTAGTAAAAACGTATAAGGTTTTAGAAATTTATTTATGAAAATCCAACAAGGTAACATGCACAAAAAAAATGATGTTTCGTTCTAAAGTCCTACTCGGGCCCTATCTAAAACGAAATGGTAAATAGTGAAGAATACTCAAACTCAGGTACTAAAGTCAAAAACAAGAATAGGCAGAAGCAGAAATCCCTATGGCTTGCCACGGTCACTTCTGGTCGCTCGCCAGCTTGCCTTTGCCTTACCTCGTCCTCTACCTGAAAAACATGACATGAAAAGAGTGAGTACAAAATACTCAGTAAGGGACCCACTACTAGTCCCACTAGGTGCCTGTTAGCTTCCTGTCAGAGTCCTGTAACTGGTACCCAATCGCTGGCACGTTCCCGAACACGTGCAACATGCGCTCCCGTAGGAACGTAACTCTGGTCTTCGGTTCCCCGGGGGACACCTAGGACAATCGGGATGCGAGGACCCCGTCGAGTCACTCGAGTCATATCTATATCCATGCTAGACTGGTGTCCCGTCGGACCGCACAGTCCTAAATAGGTGGTGATCCCGAAGGACACCCATGCAGGTACGACTCTAACAGGTTAAACTAACAGGTACCCTAATCGCAGTATACATACACATGGCGTCATCATATAACATAACAGATAAATCATCATTACACTCTCCATCTCGACACCCGTCGTACAGCCATAACAGTTCTCGTCATCACAACATTATGCTATAATATAACCATATCATCAATCGCATCATACTATCATTAATTTCATGCATCGTACAGTCTAGTCATCGACATGCACAATTGAAGGTATACGTGACCTCATAATTCTAAACATGGAGCTAGTAGTAGAAATCTCTTACCTGGAGATTTACTTGGCGAGTTTTAACCGCGAGGCAAGTGTGCTTTCCAAGCAACGAGGTCCTAACTGTTTAATACGCCAAAATTCGTAATTAAGTCACCAACGACTAACGGTTCAAAATTCAGTTGAAATGACTTACCCTAGAAAGAGGTTGCAATGCTGAGCCCCTACTGAAGAAATCCCACGCTGCAGCAGTTACTTGGTCCAAGACGTCCCTTAAGGAAAATAATTTAATTTAATTCCAAATTAAATTATTTAGTGTCCAAAGTCATTGAGTCTTACTGGGTAATGCCAAAATAATTAGTTTAATTACCGAAAATTGGATGGCAGGAGCCAAATTAGGCTTGGCGGCTCGGCTGGAAAGAGAACAGGGACCGGCTCGGCTCGCAGCGCAGACTGGCGCGACTCGGCTTGGTACAGCGTCTACGCACGTGCGGCTCGCACGCGGGCGCTGCTCGGCTCGCGGGTTCACGCGGCTCGGGTTCCGGGTTAGAGGCACGCGGCACAGGCCGGGCTTCGGGTCACGGAGCGGGGCTTCGGCCGGGTCGGGTCCTCACGCGACGAGGCGCTGGCTTCCGGATCCGGGTGGCGCGACGGCTACGGGTGGTCCGGCTACACCACGGCTTCGCTCGGCGACGGCTGCAGACGGACGTTTCGGCTGCGCTACGTTGGATCGAAGCGGCGCGACGCGGCTGGCTGACGGATCGGCTGCAGATCGCGAAGGGTGACGCGGGCTCGGCTTCGGGCGACGGCTGCGAGAGACGGCTGCTCCGGCGGACGCTCGGCGTGCGCGGATCGGCTTGGACGATTCTTCCGACGCGGCTGGAAGCTCGGCGACGGCTTGGGTGGACTGCAGACTCGGCTGCGCTGCTGAACAGAGAGGGGAAGGCTTGACGGCTTGGGTTCGCGGCGGCGGCGGCGGCGGCTAGGGTTTTATTAATAAATCTTTTTTTTTCCTCCCTTTTTCTCTTTTCTTTTCCCCCTTTCTTTCTTTGATTTTTCTCTTCTTCTTTACGCACGAGACCCAAGGCTTTTTATAAGACAATATCTCTTTTCTTTTCCTTTAAATAACCCAAACCAACCATCTCCTCTCTCTCTCCAAATCTCACCAAACTCAACCAACCCTCCTTTCAATTAGCAATAATTCACTAAATAATTTCTAAATACTAAAATAGGTAACATAATAGAAAAATACTTAATAATAAAAAAAGTGGAAAACCCAACTTTAATAAACCGGAAAATTCAAAATGATAAGGTTCTCCCAATAAATTTGTCTTTTCCAAGACCATACATAAATATTAATAGTAAGATGAACAAAAACAAGTTTGTTGGGGCGTTACATACTCCACTCCTTAGAAAACTTTCGTCCTCGAAAGTTCTAATCCTCGAACAGCTCGGGGTACTGAGCTCTCATCTCCTCTTCTTTCTCCCACGTGGCCTCTTCCACTCCATGGTTCTGCCAAAGGACTTTGACCAGTGGAATTTCTCGACTACGAAGCTTCTTGACCTCCCTTGCCAAGACCTCGACAGGCTGCTCCTCGTAGCTCAAGTTCTCGCTGATCGGTAGTGGCTCGAAGTCCACCACATGTGTTGGGTCTGCGACATATTTCCTCAGCATGGAGATATGGAATACGTCATGCACTGCAGCAAAAGATGGGGGTAGCGCCAAACGATAAGCCACGGGGCCAATCCGCTCCAGTATCTCAAACGGCCCTACGAAGCGTGGACTCAGCTTCCCCTTCTTCACGAACCTCAGAACACCCTTCATAGGTGCTACCTTCAGAAAGACCATGTCTCCCACTTCAAACTCGAGATCCTTACGTCGTACATCAGCATAACTCTTCTGTCTGCTCTGTGCTGTCAGCATACGAGCTCGGATCTTCTGTATGGCTGCATTGGTAGTCTGCACTAACTCGGGGCCTAGCATCCTCTGCTCTCCAACCTCGCCCCAGCAGACAGGAGATCTACAGCACTTGCCATACAGAGCCTCGAACAGTGCCATACCGATAGTAGCCTGGTAGCTGTTATTATAGGCAAACTCCATCAGATGCAGATGAGAGTCCCAACTTCCTGAAAACTCTAGCACGCAGGCCCGTAGCATGTCTTCCAAAATCTGGTTCAATCTCTCTGTCTGACCATCAGTCTGAGGGTGGAATGTCGTGCTGAAGTCTAACCTCGTACCTAAAGCAAGTTGAAGTCCTTTCTAGAACTTCGATGTGAAACGAGCGTCTTTGTCTGAAATGATGGATACGGGTACTCCATGTAGTCTCACAATCTCTGTCATATATAACTGCCCCCACTTACTGGCAGTGTAAGTGGATTTCCCTGGCACGAAATGGGCCGACTTCGTGAGTCTGTCGACCACAACCCAGATCACTGTATAGCCCTTTAGGGTCTTGGGCAGTCCCGTAATAAAATCCATCGACACACTCTCCCACTTTCACCCTGGCACACTCAAGGGTTGTAACAACCCGGCTGGACGTTGTCTAGGTGCCTTCACCTGCTGGCACACCAAGCACCTACTAACAAAGTCTGCCACTTCCCTCTTCATTTTCCTCCACCAGTAGACACTCCTCAAGTCCTGGTACATCTTCGTACTTCCAGGGTGCATGGTAAATGGAGAACTGTGAGCCTCAGTCAAAAGTTCTGTCTTGACTGCGCTGTCTTCCGGCACACACAAGCGTCCCTCAAACATAAGGCCATCGTCAGAGGATATGAAGAAGTCCTCACCTTGCCCTGTCTCTACCATACGACGCTTCTCGACCAAGTAAGGATCATTCAGCTGAGCAGCGATGATCTTTTGCCTCAAGGTTGGCTGAACTGACAACTGAGCCAACTGTGAGGTGACCTCACCTACTGAGACTGCAATCTCAGCTCTCTCAAAATCTCTAAGTAAGGGGGTCTGCTTGGTGATTAGCGCTGCTGAATGTGCAACCTTCCTACTCAGCGCATCAGCCACTATATTTGCTTTACCTGGGTGGTACAGGATCTCGCAGTCATAGTCTTTCACCAACTCGAGCCACCTCCTCTGCCTCACGTTCAACTCCTTCTGAGTGAAGAAGTACTTCAGGCTCTTATGGTCGGTGTAAATCTGTATCTTCTCACCGTACGGGTAGTGCCTCCATATCTTCAGTGCAAAGACTACAGCTACCAACTCCAAGTTGTGGGTAGGGTAGTTCTGCTCATGAATCTTCAACTGGCGGGAGGCATAAGCAACTACCTTACCTTGCTGCATCAGGACACAGCCCAGTCCCTTCTTGGAGGCATCACTATAGATCACAAAGTTTCCCGACCCATCGGGCACTGTCAGGACTGGTACAGTCACCAGCTTCTGCTTGAGCTCCTGAAAGCTACTCTCGCATGCTGGGCTCCAAACAAAAGGGGTTCCCTTCCTGGTCAACTGGGTCAACGGGCTGGCTATACATGAGAAGTCTTCCACGAATCTCCTGTAGTAACCTGCCAAGCCCAGAAAACTTCGAATTTCACTAACTGTGGACGGTCGAGGCCAGTTGGTCACCGCTTCAATCTTTGTTGGATCCACTGAAACTCCCTCATTGGAAACCACGTGGCCAAGGAACGTCACCTTCCTTAACCAGAATTCACACTTGGAGAACTTGGCATACAACTTGTTGGCTCGAAGAGTCTCCAAAACCTGGTGCAAGTGCTCCTCGTGCTCAGCCTCAGTTTTAGAGTAAATCAAGATGTCATCAATGAAGACTATGACGAACGAGTCTAGAAAATCCTTAAACACCCTGTTCATCAAATCCATGAACACTGCAGGAGCATTAGTCAAGCCGAAAGACATCACAACGAACTCGTAATGTCCGTACCTCGAACGAAAGGTTGTGTTGGGAATGTCACCGTCCCTAATCCTCAACTGGTGATAGCCTGACCGCAGGTCGATCTTGGAAAAGACAGTGGCTCCCTGCAACTAATCGAACAAGTCATCAATCCTGGGCAAGGGGTAGCGGTTTTTAACTGTCACCTTGTTCAGCTCTCGGTAGTCAATACAAAGGCGCATCGACCCATCATTCTTCTTCACGAACAACACTGGGGCTCCCCAAGGCGACACACTGGGCCGGATGAAACCTTTGTCCAGCAACTCCTGTAACTGGACCTTCAACTCTTTTAGCTCGGCTGGAGCCATTCTGTAAGGGGCCCTCGAGATAGGTGCAGTGCCCGGCTCTAACTCGATGGCGAAGTCTACCTCCCTGGGAGGTGGAAGTCCTGGGAGTTCGTCGGGGAAAACGTCAGGGTACTCCCTTACCACTGGTTCGGAAGATAGGGAAACTTCTGGCTCTCTAATATCCACTACGCTTGCCACGATGCCCCAAGTACCCTGGCTAAGTAGTTTACTAGCCTTCATGGCTGAGATGACCTTGGGTATACATACCATGCCTGCCCCCCTAAATTTGAAACTAGCCCCGGAGGGAGGGTTAAAGACAACTTCCTTGCCAAAACAGTCTATATTTGCATGGTTAGCTGACAGCCAATCCATGCCTAGAATCACGTCGAAATCCTGCATGTCTAACACTAGTAAGGTCACGTCTAACATATGATTCGCTATCTCTACCCGACATGCCTTTATTTGTTCTTTGGACAACAGGACCTCCCCAGATGGAGTAGAAAAAGACAAAACACTACCCTACTCGGGCCCTATCTAAAACGAAATGGTGAATAGTGAAGAATACTCAAACTCAGGTACTAAAGTCAAAAACAAGAATAGGCAGAAGCAGAAATCCCTATGGCTTGCCACGGTCACTTCTGGTCGCTCGCCAGCTTGCCTTTGCCCTTATCTCGTCCTCTACCTGAAAACATGACATGAAAAGAGTGAGTACAAAATACTCAGTAAGGGACCCACTACTAGTCCCACTAGGTGCCTGTTAGCTTCCTGTCAGAGTCCTGTAACTGGTACCCAATCGCTGGCACGTTCCGAACACGTGCAACATGCGCTCCCGTAGGAACGTAACTCTGGTCTTCGGTTCCCCGGGAGACACCTAGGACAATCGGGATGCGAGGACCCCGTCGAGTCATATCTATATCCATGCTAGACTGGTGTCCCGTCGGACCGCACAGTCCTAAATATGTGGTGATCCCCAAGGACACCCATGCAGGTACGACTCTAACAGGTTAAGCTAACAGGTACCCTAATCGCAGTATACATACACATGGCGTCATCATATAACATAACAGATAAATCATCATTACACTCTCCATCTCGACACCCGTCGTACAGCCATAACAGTTCTCGTCATCACAACATCATGTTATAATATAACCATATCATCAATCGCATCATACTATCATTAATTTCATGCATCGTACAGTCTAGTCCTCGACATGCACAATTGAAGGTATACGTGACCTCATAATTCTAAACATGGAGCTAGTAGTAGAAATCTCTTACCTGGAGATTTACTTGGCGAGTTTTAACCGCGAGGCAAGTGTGCTTTCCAAGCAACGAGGTCCTAACTGTTTAATACGCCAAAATTCGTAATTAAGTCACCAACGACTAACGGTTCAAAATTCAGTTGAAATGACTTACCCTAGAAAGAGGTTGCAATGCTGAGCCCCTACTGAAGAAATCCCACGCTGCAGCAGTTACTTGGTCCAAGACGTCCCTTAAGGAAAATAATTTAATTTAATTCCAAATTAAATTATTTAGTGTCCAAAGTCATTGAGTCTTACTGGGTAATGCCAAAATAATTAGTTTAATTACCGAAAATTGGATGGCAGGAGCCAAATTAGGCTTGGCGGCTCGACTGGAAAGAGAACAGGGACCGGCTCGGCTTGGAGGTTGAAGATCGGCTCGGCTCGCGGCGTAGACTGGCGCGGCTCGTGGTGCAGAGAGGCGTCGGCTTGGTACAGCGGCTACGCACGTGCGGCTCGCACGCGGGCGCTGCTCGGCTCGCGGGTGCACGCGGCTCGGGTTCCGGGTCGGAGGCACGCGGCGCGGGTCGGGCTTCGGGTCACGGAGCGGGGCTTCGGCCGGGTTGGGTCCTCACGCGACGAGGCGCTGGCTTCCGGATCCGGGTGGTCCGGCTACACCACGGCTTCGCTCGGCAACGGCTGCAGACGGACGTTTCGGCTGCGCTGCGTCGGATCGAAGCGGCGCGACGTGTCACAATCGTAACTTCGCGACACGATTGTGCGGCACTTGCTTAGCTCAATCAGCAAGTCAGCCGTTCGAAAATCGGAATCCGCAGTCAAACTCGCGGTATGACGTAGCCTCCCTTCCCGTTCTTGGAAAAATGTTTTTATAAAACGGGAGAGAGAAAGTAAATAGTTGAAAACGTCATAAAGAAAGCATTGAAGACTGTCAATTGCAAGGAAAATAACTCAACATGCAAAGAGTGCGACAAGGCTTGGGCGGGGGTCGGACTTAGTCATGTACCCCCTATAGTACATATTGAGAATTTTGGCCTTGGCAGGCTTGCATATGAAAAAGCCGAAATGTCACAATATGACTCGGCGACACCTAAACGAAAGAATTAACCTAAACTACTTTCAAGACATAAAGATAAAGTGATTTGGGGGTATTCGGGCATACGACCATCGGTAAATAATACCATGGACAATTATGCCCTTGACATTCTCCCCCACCTAAATGATTGACGTCCCCGTCAACTGGCGAAGCTTGAAATCTTCTATCTTCTGCTTCCACGCTTCAAGATCTTCGACACGTTCCCAGCTGGTCTCCTCCACAGGAAGGTTCTTCCACTTTACCAGATACTCGTGGATCCTTCGTGCGGGTCTTCTGCCCCTCCTTACTCGCTCGGCCAGAATTTCTTCAACATCTTTGTCTTCCTTCTGACTAAGGTCGATAATTGGGCGAGTTACGATATTCCGCTGCAGGTCTTCTGTGTCTTGGTGGTACGACTTCAGGTTGCTAACATGAATTACTGGGTAGATTTTCATCCATGTGGGCAACGCTACTCTGTAAGAAGTATTCCCTACCTTTTTCAGCACTTCAACTGGTCCTTCGTACTTCCTGACGAGACGTTGGTCTTTGCGTCCTCGAAACCTGACTTGCTCTGGTCGTAGTTTGATGAGTACCTGGTCTCCCGCTCAAAACTCAAGGGGCCGTCGCTTCTTATCTGCCCACTTCTTCATCCGTCTCGATGCTTTTTCTAAGTACGCTCGGGCGATGTCGTTTGTCTGTCTCCACTCCTTCGTGAAATTGAGGGCTTGAGGGTTCTTCCCTGCAAAAGGATGATCAACAAGGTGTGGCAGTACTGGTTGCCTCCCAGAAACAATCTCAAATGGGCTTCTCCCTGTAGATGAACTTGTCTGAGCGTTGAAACAGAATTGGGCTACGTCCAACAGCTGGACCCAATTCTTTTGCCTTGCGTTTACAAAATGGCGCAAGTATTCCTCGAGCATGCTGTTGAATCGCTCAGTCTGGCCGTCAGTTTGGGGATGGTAGCTTGATGATATGTTCAGACTCGTCCCCAAGAAGGAAAATAACTCTGTCCAGAAGGAGCCAATGAATCTACCATCTCTGTCGCTCACTATACTTGTCGGGACTCCCCACAATTTAACAACATGCTTAAAGAACAATTGAGCTGTTGTTTCTGCTGAACACTGCTTGGTGGCGGGGATGAAGGTGGCGTACTTTGAAAAACGATCAATGGTGACTAAAATGGCTTCAAAGTCGCCTACCTTAGAAAGATGGGTGATGAAGTCCATAGAGACACTCTCCCAAGGTCTTGTTGGAACCGGTAGAGGGTCAAGAAGTCCAGCAACCTTCACTTTCTCTACCTTATCTTGTTGGCAGATGAGACACGTCTTAGTGTACTGCATGACATCATCTCTCATATTCGGCCAAAAGTAACCCTTCTTCAACAGGGCGTACGTCCGCTGCCATCCGGGATGGCCAGCCCATAGAGTGTCGTGACATTCGTACAACAATTTCTTCCTTAAGTCCCCTGCTCTTAGAACATATAGTCGATTGCCCTTTGTGACTAACAAGTCTTCCTCGACCCAAAACTGTCGTGTTTTGCCCGCCTTCGCTAAATTCATGACATTCTGAGCGGCATGATCTTTCTGTAGGAACTCTCTCAAGGTGTCTCTGATCGACCCACCAATCTCGCTCCCCTGAAGGTGAGCTAACAGGCATATGGCTGCATGTTCTTGTTTTCGACTTAGGGCATCCGCAGCCTGGTTGCTCGACCCCTTCTTGTGCTCAAATTCGAAGTCGAACTCGGCCAAAAATTCCTGTCATCTTGCTTGTTTCAAAGTCAACTTTGGCTGGGTAAAGAAGTGGCAAGTTGCACTGTTGTCCGTCTTCACTACAAACGACGACCCTAGTAGGTATTGTCTCCAGGCCCTCAAACAATGTACTACTGCGAGCATTTCTTTTTCGGACACAGTATACCTCCTTTCCGCTGCATTCAATTTTCGACTTTCGTATGCGATCGGGTGCCCATTCTGTAGGAGCACACCCCCAACGCATAATCAGACGCATCTATCTCGACTTCGAAAGGTTTGGTCACATCCGCAATCCCTAGAAGTGGCCCCTCCATCAAGGCTTGCTTTAGGCCGTCGAAGGCGGCTTGGCACTCGGGGTCCCAATTCCAGTGAACGTCTTTTTTCAGTAGCTCAGTCAGCGGGCTTGCTCGTTTCGAGAATCCCTCGACAAATCGACGATAGTAATTTGCCAAACCGAGGAAGGAGCGTAACTCTGAGACTGATTTCGGCATTGCCCAGTCGCGTATCGCAGCAATCTTCCCTTCTTCCATTCCAATTCGGCCACACTCTATCACATGGCCCAAGAAGTTTATCCGCTCTTGTGCAAAAGAGCATTTTTCTCTTTTGACGTACAGTTGATTCTCCTTCAATTTCTGAAAAACCTTTTGTAGGTGGTCCCTATGTTCCTCCATGGTCGTACTATAGACCACTATATCATCCAGGTAGACTACTACGAATTTATCGAGATATTCGTGGAAGACCTGGTTCATCAACGTGCAGAAGGTGGCATGGGCATTGGTGAGACCAAATGGCATTACGAGGAATTCGAACGCACCATATCGGGTGACACAGGTTGTCTTCGGTTCATCTCCCTCTGCAATTCTCACTTGGTAGTATCCCGACCGCAAGTCTAACTTTGAAAAATACTTTGCCCCATGTAAGCGGTCGAACAAGTCAGTAATTATGGGAAGTGGATACTTGTTACGGACTGTGAGCTTATTTAGGGCGCGATAATCAATGCACAGTCGTAAACTCCCATCTTTCTTCCTTTGGAAAAGAACTGGGGCCCCATACGGAGCTTTTGCAGGCCTGATAAACCCTGCATTCAGTAGTTCATCTAACTGTTTCCGAAGTTCAGCTAACTCTGGAGGCGCCATACGATAAGCATTCTTCGCAGGCGGTTTTGCCCCTGGCACTAACTCGATCTCATGATCAATCATTCTCCGAGGTGGCAAAGACTTGGGCAAACTATCGGGCATCACATCACGGTATTTCTCTAGCACGCGCATGATCTCCTTAGGGACTGTCTCCCCTGAGTTCTCTGACGATTTGAGTGGGATGACCATAAATGTTGGTTCGTCTCGAGAGAGACCCTTCTTTAATTGCATGGCCGAGATCATTTTCAATCCATCTGGTTGACGTAGGTCAGTCTGTACAACCGAGGGTGTAGGTCCAGTGATCACCAAGCATTTGGCCAAAGGCATTGGGATTACCTGATGTTCAAGTAGGAACTCCATTCCCAGTACCACATCAAAGTTGTCCATTTTTACTACTACAAAGTCTACGAGGCTACTCCATCCTCCCAATCTTATCATCGTTCGTTTCACTAGTCCGATGATAGGTAGGGCAGTAGAATTCACGGCTTTCATTCTTCCAGCATCCTTCTCCCAGCGGAGATTCAAACGTTTAGCTTCTACTTCTGTTATGAAATTGTGGGTGGCACCGGAGTCAACTATAGTGCTTTTGGTTGGCTTTTGGTTGATCCAGGTGTCAACGTACATTAAGCCCCTTTCCACTGACGTGTTCGTCTCCCCCACCTTTTTCTGGAGAGATGACAGAAATTTCAAGGCCCCCATTCGAGAGTTATCAACTTCTTCTGTCTGATCTACTTCTCTCTCGGTCTGACTTTGTTGATTGTCTGAATCTGAGGTTAAAGATGCCTGGAATGCATTGAAAGCAGTTTTGTTCGGACATTCCCTGGCCATGTGTGGTCCCTTACATATGAAGCAACTAAGAGGACGATTGGACAGATTCTGGTTACTTGATCCTCGCCAGGAGTTTCCAGTATTCGATTGATGGGATCTACGATCTCCATTAAAGCGTCTGTCCCCTCCTATAGTTTTAGGAGAACTTGGGCGGTTGTTCCTACTTCCTCCAGATGAGGAACTTGGATGACGTCTCGTATCTTGAGAGTCGTTAGACAGGTCAAACAGCCGTTCGGCTGCAGCGTACGCGGACGTGAGGTCTTGAACTCTTTGTTCATATAGCTTCGTCTTCGCCCACGGCTTCAATCCTTCGACAAAACAGAAAACTTTGTCTTTCTCGGACATATCGCGTATATCCAACATCAGTCCTGCGAACTGCTTCACATACTCCCGAATACTACCGGTGTGTTTCAGCTCGCGTAACTTCCGTCGAGCCAAGATCTCGACATTTTCAGGGAAAAATTGTGAGCGAAGCTCTCTCTTCAAAGCGTCCCAAGTATCTATTGTGCAACGTCCCTCCTGGATGTCAACAAATCGGGACCTCCACCATAACTTGGCATCCTCAGACAGATGCATCGTCGCCAACGTGACTTTGGCTTCCTCTGTAATCGTGTTTGTGGCCCTGAAGTACTGCTCCAGGTCAAAGATATAGTTTTCTAGGGCCTTCGCGTCTCTTGCCCCACAGAAGGGCTTTGGTTCCGGTATCTTCACTCTACTAACCGGAATGGCTCCCCCAGCGGGAGCTTGATTTGCCATTGCTCGCATTGTGAGGCTCAGTCTCGCATTCACATCTGCGATTTCATTTCTGACGACATCGAGGGTAGCTCGGAAGTCCTCTGACATGCCGTTTATCATCTCTAACAGCGTCTTTTGAGAGCTATCCAGCTCTTGAACACGCTCCTCAATATGGGCAACAGAGCCCGTCGAACTATCTCCACGCTCGTAGTTGACAGTTCTTCCGATGTTTATAGTTGTTTCCAGGGCGTCGACCCTTGTCATCAACTCTTGTATAGGAAACCCTTCGACACGGCCAGCTACCGCATCGATCGTATTAGTTTTCTCGGAAATTTCTTCGAGACGAGACTCCAAGTAGCGGATGGAGTCGGGAACTTCGACTAGGTAGAGCATCTGTTCTTCTAGCTCTACTAGTCGGTCTTTCTGGGCCTTGCCCGATGGATTCGACGACGACATGTTTCGGTCTTATCGTCAATTAGCCAATTTGGCTCTGATACCACTTGTCACAATCGTAACTTCTCGACACGATTGTGCGGCACTTGCTTAGCTCAATCAGCAAGTCAGCCGTTCGAAAATCGGAATCCGCGGTCAAACTCGCGGTATGACGTAGCCTCCCTTCCCGTTCTTGGAAAAATGTTTTTATAAAACGGGAGAGAGAAAGTAAATAGTTGAAAACGTCATAAAGAAAGCATTGAAGACTGTCAATTACAAGGAAAATAACTCAACATGCAAAGAGTGTGACAAGGTTTGGGCGGGGGTCGGACTTAGTCATGTACCCTCTATAGTACATATTGAGAATTTTGGCCTTGGCAGGCTTGCATATGAAAAAGCCGAAATGTCACACTATGACTCGGCGACACCTAAACGAAAGAATTAACCTAAACTACTTTCAAGACATAAAGATAAAGTGATTTGGGGGTATTCGGGCATACGACCATCGGTAAATAATACCATGGAAAATTATGCCCTTGACACGACGCGGCTGGCTGACGGATCGGCTGCGGATCGTGAAGGGTGACGCGGGCTTGGCTTCGGGCGACGGCTGCGAGAGACGGCTGCTCCGGCAGACGCTCGGCGTGCGCGGATCGGCTTGGACGATTCTTCCGACGCGGCTGGAAGCTCGGCGACGGCTCGGGTGGACTGCAGACTCGGCTGCGCTGCTGAACAGAGAGGGGAAGGCTTGGCGGCTCGGGTTCGCGGCGGCGTGTGGCGGCGTGCGGCGGCTAGGGTTTTATTAATAAATCTTTTTTTTCTCCCTTTTTCTCTTTTCTTTTCCCCCCTTTCTTTCTTTGATTTTTCTCTTCTTATTTACGCACGAGACCCAAGGCTTTTTATAAGACAATATCTCTTTTCTTTTCCTTCAAATAACCCAAACCAACCATCTCCTCTCTCTCTCCAAATCTCACCAAACTCAACCAACCCTCCTTTCAATTAGCAATAACTCACTAAATAATTTCTAAATACTAAAATAGGTAACATAATAGAAAAATACTTAATAATAAAAAAAGTGGAAAACCCAACTTTAATAAACCGGAAAATTCAAAATGATAAGGTTCTCCCAATAAATTTGTCTTTTCCAAGACCATACATAAATATTAATAGTAAGATGAACAAAAACGAGTTTGTTGGGGCGTTACACCCAAACACACGAAGAGGAACCTCAGACACAAGGCGAGTAGAGGGGTAAGACTCCTTAAGACAATCTAAGGGAGTCTGAAGGTGGAGGATACGAGAAGGCATTCTATTGATTAAGTGAGTGGCTGTAAGAATAACATCTCCCCACAGGTATGATGGAAGGGAAGTGGAAAGCATAAGGGAGCGAGCTACTTCCACAAGGTGACGGTTTTTTTGTTCGACCACTCCATTTTGTTGAGGAGTGTAGGCACATGAGGTTTGGTGAGCAATCCCTTTGGAGGTTAGAAATTCACTAAGGTTATGGTTTTGGAATTCCCGACCATTATCACTTCGAAGAATTGCAATTTTTTATGAAATTATGTTTCAATAGTATGATAGAAGTTTTGGAAAATGGATGAAACCTCGGATTTATCTGTTATAAGGTAGACCCAGGTAAGACGGGTATGGTCATCGATGAAAGTTACAAACCACCGCTTTCCCGATGAGGTGGTGACCTTGGAAGGACCCCAAACGTCACTATGGATGAGGGTAGACGGTTGTGTAGGTTTATATGATTGTGAGGGAAAAGAGACCCGATATTGTTTAGCCCGGATACACATATCGCAAGATAGAGAAGATACATCAAGTTTAGAAAAAAGGTGGGGAAATAAATATTGCATATATGTAAAGTTTGGGTGGCCCAGTCGAAAATGCCACAACATACAGTCTTTGTTCAAAAGTGCTAAAGTAAGATGACAGTAAACTAACCCTAGACAAACTACTATAGGAGGTATCATCATCAAGGATGTAAAGTCCCCTTCTATGTCAAGCAGTGCCAATCGTCCTCCTCGAGCTCATGTCCTGAAAATAGACCGATACAGATAAGAAGATAGCTTTACAATGCAATTCACGAGTGATCTTGCTTATAGATAACAAATTGTAAGACAGTTTAGGGACATGCAAAACACTCTGGAGAGTAAAACCGTTAGAGGGAACTATTTGTCCTTTGCCAGCGATTAGAGCTAGAGAGCCATCAGCTATTCGAATTTTTCATTACCGGCACACGGGGCATAAGAGATAAAGTGTTTCGAAGAACCTTTCAAGTGATCTATAGCCCTTGAGTCTAAGATCCAGGGATTCTTCCCATCAACGCTAATAAGCCCAAGGGACTGAGGCATACCTGACTGAGCAATGGCACCCAGAGTCGGAGTCTTGGTCTGGCTCGCAGTAGGATCAGTTGATTGAGAGGTGCTGGCAGGGGTAGTCTCACTAATGTATGCACGTCCTGAGTTCTGTTTCTCGTTGGAGGACCGTTTGTTACCTCTTGGGGGACGACTGTGGAGTTTCCAACACTGATCCTTGGTGTGCCATTGTTTCTTGCAGTGCTTACACACAGGAATTGACTTCCCATTATTCTTGTCACTGTCATGATTTGAGGACCGAGCGCTAAAGGCAGCGGAGTCAATGGTAGGGGTAGTAGTACACCCATGGCATTAGTGCGATCCTCTTCCAGGCGGACTTCAAAACAAACTTCCATTAGGGAGGGAAGAGGTCTTTGTCCGAGTATACGACCACAAACAGTATCAAATTTGGGATTAAGTCTTGCAAGGAAGTCATAAACACGATCAACCTCTTCAAGTTTAGCATATTGAGTATCGTCATTTGGTGTGTCCCAAACTGTCTCTCTGCACAAATCCATCTCTTTCCAGAGGAGAGAGAGCTTGTTAAAATAGGTAGTCACGTTCAGAGTCCCTTGTTTGCAATTATGGACCTGTTTTCGCAGTGTATACAACCGAGAGGCATTCTGTCGTTTCGAGTAAAGGATTTGAGTTGTATCCCACAAATCTTTTGCTGTGGCAGCAGATAGTAGAGGCTTGTCGATCTGTGGTTCTATACTATTAATCAACATGGACCGAATAAGTGAGTCCTCCCCTTTCCAAAGTTGTTCCAAGGCGTCTCCTGGTAGAGGACGTACAGTCCCTCCAGTTAAGAAGTCGAACTGGTGGCGACCTTCGAGGAACATCTTTATTGATTGGGACCAAGAAAAATAATTTTGCCCATTTAATTTTTCACCTGAAAAATTCTCTGTAGACGAACCCAAAGAGCCAGTTATATAATTTGACAGTAAATTAGGGAACGAAGTTATCGGGTTCTTGGAATACATCGGTAACTCGGTTGGTTTGAAATGCATCAAAGACTCACCCGCTTCAATGTTCGATCTGTTTTGAGGTTGATTAATTCCGTTACCAGAAAACAACGGTTGCTGTAAAGAGTCAACGTACAGCGGATGCTTACTGTACAGATTTGAAAGATTTACGGTTGAGGGTTGCTGTCCGGAGCTCATAGGCGGCGCGTGAGGATGCGAATGGCCGGAAGGGCTTGACGGTTGGACATCCGACGGTGCGTAAAAGGGAATGGGCTGGGCGGTGAGATGAAACGGCCCATGCGCTGGAGAGAAGCGGCGCGTGAAGCATCTTCTGGTCAGACGGTGGCTCGTACGACTGCGAAACCACTCCCGTTGGGTAGATCGACGGTTTCTGTAGGTTCTGAAGCAGTTTCTCCATGGCGGCAGCGACGACAGTGACGGGTTCAATTTCGATCTGGGTTTCTCCTAGGGTTTTGTTATTGCTTTGCTCTGATACCATATTGAAAGCAATTAACAACAACCCGAGACTTACGTGGAAACCAGAGAACCGGGAGAAAAACCACGATACTTTAGTTTTTATTATTTTTCTTATGAATACAATTGGTACAAATAGAGAAAATAAATATAGTACAATAGGAGTAAGAAAGGAAAAGATCTAGGAAATATTTAGGAAATAAAATCTTATATATTATTCTTTCCAAAAATACTCTAAGGACAAAGCCCTACTAATTCTAACAGTAGGCTTTAAGGTTTTATTTGTGAAGATTATGATTTCATATTTAAGTTAATGAAAGTGTTTTACATTCCTACATCATGAAGTTGCATCCTTTATCTTTTTAAACATGTGTAGCCATATACTGCTTTTACTTTAAGTTTAAACTGTAACAATCTATTCTTTCAGTGCATATCATACTTACGGTTGCTGAACATCATAGTGCCATTGTTCCTTGGCAACTTATAGCTGAAAGGACCGGTGTTGTTCTGAAGTTTGTAAGTTTAGGTGAACATAATGTCCCAAACTTACTAGAGTTAAAGGAAATGTTTTCAACAAAAACAAAGCTTGTGGTTACCTATCATGTCTCAAAATGTACTGGGTACACCATTCTATTTGATATTTAGCATTTTTTTAAATCTATTTCCTTTTTACACCATTCAATTTATAAACATTACTCAAATAAAACAAGTAGTAGGTGAATATTTCAAACTGAAGTGTTATCATATTACTTCAGTTATCACACTTCTAGTGGAAAGGTTTGCAGCTGAATAAAAATAATAAAGTCAAATGAATGAAGAATGAAAAGAACTGTCAGACATTTTTCCTTCTCTTGATCTGTGTCTAGTTACTCTTGATATCTTTCTAATAATAACTCTATGCAAATAGTGGAATTCAGTATGATTTGATTTTTTTCTCTGCAACTTATGTTCTTCCAATTGAAGAAATAGTTGGCTTAGCACATCATTTTGGGGAAAAAGTGCTTGTAGATGCGTGCTAGAGTGTTCTACATATAGTTGTCGACATCTAGGCACTTGATGCTGACTTTCTTGTTGCTTCTTCTCACAAGGTTAGGTTGTTTTCTTATTAATTAAATGGCAAGCCTTACATTTGGGCATATGAAGATAAGGAATAAACGTGCTTAAGATGTGTGGGCCTACAGGCATTGGATTCTTGTAGATTGATCTATTGTTTGCAATGCCTCCATTCTTAGGTATGTCCTTTGAGAAGATAAGTTATGAAATTAAAATTGCATCAGTTCGTTTTTAGGAAGTCAGTATCTAATTTTCATATTTGGTCCTACATGGCTCTAGATGGTGGAGATTTCTTGACCATTCCACATTTGCACAACCTCGTTCCAGGTTAGTGGACTCCATGGTTGCAATTTTGTCCTTTTCTTTTTACTTTAAAATGAAATTTTTCTCAATGTATTTATTTTATATGATGTGGAAAAATTAAAACGTTCAATATATAGGGCTCAAGAATTGCAAGAGACCTAAATAACTGTCGTTTAGCATTATTTGTTTGCTCATTTGTTCTCATAATAATTGACACTTGATAAATAATCTTTTTGAAGTCATTATGAGATTTAAATAGATGACTTCTTGAATGGTGCTAACATTTTGTGATGTCTATTTTATTCGAACTATTCATTAATTGATGCCTTTTTACATATCCTTTCATCTCTTCTATGTATTCTCTTCCTACCCAAATGCCTTCTGATATTTGCATTAAGAAGTCTTTTTGGTGGACAATATTGTCCTTAATTCTACTAATTACTCATATCCCCCTTCGTTAGATTTGAAGCTGGGACGCCTACAATTGGAGAAGCAATTGGTTTGGGGAGCTGCTATTGATTATTTATCTAGGATCGAAATGCAAAAAATTCATAGTTACGAAGTGAGTTGATTGAAATTTGGTATATACCCTTTGTTTGAGAATTTTTGGGCGGTGAAAAATGCGTGAAGCAACTAAATCAGGGTATCAACTAAATAAATACCTTCATAGTAAGTTAGTAATAGAATTTTTTTTCTTTAATCAAGGAATTTATGTATTATTTTTCTATCAACTAGGTTACCTGGAACACTGAAAATTCAGAATGATATGATAAATATGTTTACTAGTTTTAAGACTTTAGTCTAACGACGAGGAGGTGTTGTATGCTAACAGGAAGAATTGGCGAATTATCTATATGAAAACCTTCGTGCATTCCCTAACATTCGAATATATGGCCCAGCTCAATTTAGACTTTAGTGTATTTATAAATTATTTAATTAAGCAACGGTTTCATGGACTACATTTTTTCTACATAATTATCGATGTATACATTGTTGACACTTACCTGCCTTTGTTTTTTTTCAATACAAAGTCTCAAATTCCCTGGGATCAAAATTATAGTGACTCGTTGAACTAGTATATGAGATTTTAATTATTGCTTAATTAACCATGTTATTTGGCAATTGCTAAGAGACATCCATAAACATAAGCAATATTTGATGGTTGAACAAATAGGTTAGATAGATGAAGTATTGATACATAAAATCATGTAGCTATAAATTTTATTGTTATTATTATTGGTTGGCCTAATAGTGTTAACATTAATGTGTTATTAAATATTTTGAAAAAAAAGTGAAAAAAAGAGACTAAACTAATAATCTACCCTATTATATATGGGTGTGTTCATAGTTTGTTGGAGCTTGTGTTTTCTAGAATAGAATCGGACCAAAATCGAAAATCAAATTACATTATGTGGTTTGGTTTGACTTCACAGTTTGCCTTTTATCAACATATGTTTTTTTTTATATATATTTTTTAAATTCCTGAAAGTGATCGTGGCTATGAGAGAGTGAGAGTGGCATGGCATGGCGGTAGCGGTAAGAGTGAGAGATGTTGGAGTGGAGACAACCAGATTTAAGAGACTGAAAGTGGTGTGACCGTCGGAGGTGAGGTGAGGTATGAGGGAGGGAGGTGATCATCGAAAAAGTTAGATGGAGAGAAAAAGAAAACATAAAGTTAAGTTGAATAAAATTGAATAGATAAAGGTAACAATATAGATTTATATTTTGTCATACCTAATAAAATCTTTAAAAATTGGTTGGTAATAAAAAAGGTTTGTCTTTGATTATTTGTGAAATTACCCTTCCCCTTCCACGAAAACTCTCTCCATCTCTCTAATTTGCTACCCACTCCTCCGATTTGCCATTTGAGTTCGTCGAGTTCCTCTTCTTCATGTGAATTCGTAGCTATGGATGCTCTTCTTCCTTCTTTTCTTTTTTCGAACATCACCTTCTTCCATCATATATCCCAACCTTGGTTATGTTCGTTGGAAAATATTTATTTGACGAAACTAGCTGGTCATACATAGCTTGAAGAACAAAGAAAGGAAGTTGGTTCTGAAGCATTATTATTATTATTATGCATGTCCCTAATTATTTCTCGTTCTATAGATTCATAATAGCAAGAATAGACATTCTTTTGAATTATTGGAAAATGATATGGGGAATTAAATAGTCATATACATAATCTGATATTGTAAAATCAATAAAACATCAGTTTGAGTACAAGAATCCTAGAATTTCTACCGAATGCTAAAGATATATCCATAGCCCCAGCAAGCATGATAAGAAATCAAAAGCTTGATCATACATTGAAGTTCTTAACAACTCTTAGTTAATGAAATATATACATCTAACAATCTGTCATTTTGATGCTCACTTTCTGACAACTATACCATGTTAAACTTTGGACCATTTGATTAGTTAATAGATAACATTATTTTTTTTTTAACAAAAATCATTAATCTTTACAATACAGCTTAAGAACTTTCTTGAAAAAGTTAGAGAAGAGGTTATATAAAAGAGAGTTACAGCTTTTATTTTTGGGTAAAAAGAGTAGGCAGGAGGTTGAAAAATGAGAAATGGGTAAAGAAGAGTTTATTGTGTTCTGTCAAAATTTGTTGGTCCAGAGGGTGGGGGTTAATTTGTTTCTTGGTTAAAGGAGATTACCAAATATTGAAAAGGAAAAACAAATAAATAAAATTTTGAAAATTTTATACATTAGATAATTAAGTGTGATTGAGAATCTACGTCAGCAAGCAGCCGCTATGGGTGGACCTTCTTTGTATTCCAACTTCGAGCCATTTCCACAATGCCTTGAACGCTCACATTTTTGCGACATAGATAGCTATTTAAAAAAGGGAGCTTAAGCGCTCTTTTACAATTTTTAAGCAATGCTTAGATATATCCAATAAAGGTACTATAAATAATTTATGAATCTCTTGCTATCCTAGTATTAGAAATTTCTTCACGATTCTATTGAATCTAATTTTAATTTTGCAACTATTTCCAAAGTAAACAATAATAACAATATTGTAACGTTTCAAAAGAATTTAGGTTTCTTTATTTATTTTTTTTTTTTATAGAAATGACTATGTACTTTTTTATATTTTCCCCATAAATATTAAACTAAAGTCATGAAATATGATAAGACTCAATTGTGATCAAATTATATGGTGGAAACTTATAACTAATTACGGAATACTTAAATAGGGAGAATTAAGAAATAAGAATGAGTTGTGATTTATTGTAATTTGTAGTTAAATAGATAAATGGTTGAATTTCGGGCACTAAAACGAAACATCGAATCGGCGCTCGATAGGACACATTTCCACACCTTTTGTTTTTTTCTCCACGTGGCTATAAAAATACAAAATAAATCATTTATGGAAAAAACATAGTTTGATGAAAAGTTCTGAAGAAATTATTTTAAATAACAGAATTTATTTTTTAAAATATTTATAAATAAAATATTTTAATGACATATAGTTATTTATGTTTAATAAGAAACCTCTCCGAGATAAATTTTTTTATACTTGATAGAAAAATATTTTATCTGTTTTATTATTTTTATTAATATAAAAATAGAGTTGTTTTAAAAATTAGAGTCGTTTTTAAATATATTAAATTTTTAGATTCTATTAAATAATGTCTATTAGTAAAATAGTATCACTATTTATAATAGTTTGTCTAAAAACTATTTATAATAGTTTGTCTAAAAACTATTTAAAAAAACAAGTGCATTAAGTATTCTTTTGCAAAAAATGTGTATGCACGTATACATTCTTTTAACTTTAATTATATATTATTTTTTTAATTCAAAATCTCCAATAACTTAGTTAAAAATTAAAAGGTTTCATTTCATTTCATTTCAAATTTCAAAAAACAACTTCCCTTCGCAGCTTCTCTCTCATTTCTAAATTTCTTCATCTTTCTTCTCAACGGCAACTATCTCCCTCCTCTTCCCCCCCTCTCCGCCTCCCCTTCTCTCTCGATCTCTTGTCTCCTTCGTCTTCCTCAGAATCTTCACTCTTCCTTTCTCTCAATTTCTATTCTCTAAAATGAAGCATCCACCCAAGAAACCCTATCTTGCTAAATACCCATCTCGCCGATCCACTGCCATTTTCTATTCCATGCGCTAACGGCGCCGGAATCAAGGGCGGAAGACCCCTCGGAAGCCTATGTCGTCTTCCAAAGAAAATGCTTCACCGTCAGATCCCAAATTCCCAACTCCATGGTTCCCGATTCCAAACCCTCGCCGACTAAGTTGAAGAGCCTGCTCCATCTTCTAACCCACTTAAGCGGAAGCTCAGTATGGAGACCGTTCCTGAGAATTCCATCCCTGGGTTGTCTGATTCTGTTGTTAAGGTAGTTTACGTGGTGTGATTATGGATGTTTTGGTATATTTTTTTCTTAATTTGTGTGGTGAAATGATATTTTCCTGTAATATGAAAAATTAATTTGGTCTTATGTTGAATCATCTCACAGATTAGAGAAGATGTAAAATCTGGTGTAGAAAATTTAACAGAGGAGTGTGTATCCACAATGGCAGCCGTTACTCGGCTTCTAATGAAGGTTTTTATCTTCCTCGTGCTAATATGCGCACCTGAGTGCACCCCTATCCCTGCAACCGTGTACTAAAAAAAAGTTGCAGTTGTCCAAAATGTCTATATATAATTTGTATGCCATCCTTTATATTTTTAATTTTGTAATTTCGTAGATTGGTTGAACTGACTTCAGTATGCGGTTGAAATCATAAACTCAAGATTAATCATCAAGTTTTGGACCTTGTTAAGTGAAATTAGTTCTATTACTAAAGCATGAAAAAAGATAAACTTTAATAAAGATTAGAAAATGTTCGACACTTTATAGTCTTGATTTGTGTCAAAGACTACTTAAAGCATGAAGTCTCTCATCATGATATTGTGAAAAATTGCATGCCTTTAGTAGTTCATGGTCTCCACTGTTCTTCCTTTTCATGGTTAACCTTTTAAAATGAATTGAATACAATTTTAAACACCATCTTTATAATCTCAGAATAATTATGCAGGGTTTATCAGAATAATATGTTTGTTTCTTCAGATATACTTAATATTTCATTGATTGCTCATTCATTTTGGTTTCCATTTTTAGTCGATTATGGTGGCTCACTTTGGAAACTTGTTACATAGCTACTGCCAAAAGCTTTAAATTGCCTTCCGGATGCACCTCAAAATCAGCTTCATTCTTTGTGTTTTCTAATTTCTAGCTCACTCAATTCAGCCATGGAAGTACGGAGGTAAGTAAAGTTCCCTTTTGGAATTCAAGTTCTTCTGTACTTCTTGTTGGAGTTTGAGAGGCATTTTTGTTGTTGTTCTTCTTCTTGCATAACTGTGGTTGTGGAATTTGGGTTTTAGGTAGTGAAAGAACTTGTATTATAGTTTTCTGTGGTAAAAGGAATTGGACCCACTTGCCATATGTTCACTCAATTTGATTTTTTACTGTAAGTTGAGTCAGTTGTGGTCATTTTGAAGGGGTTCAACTGCATCTGGGAAGTTGGGAAGGAGTCAAAAGGGATTTTTTAAGCCAAAACTGACTTCTCTCACTTTGCCAGAATTGACTTCTCTCACTTTCTTTCTCTGCACTTCTAACTTCCAAAGTTTTTGTGATTGTTAGTAGTTTCATCAAGTATTTGTGTTTGCTACTTGGTTATGCTTCATAATTGCTTTAGATTCACAAAAATACTATAACCTGTAGCCCTGTAATTCTATCCATTTCAGGAGTTTGTGATCTTTTTGTGTGTAGGAACTAACACAAATTGAATATTTAAAAAGTGAAAAGAAGTTGGGTTTGTAGAAAATAAGTGCCATTTGGTTGAGAAGACTACTTTGGAAGATGGTTTTATTTTAACTATGACTGCATTTGCTAGTTTGTTTTTTGGTACTTCATTCACCATCCATTTTCTCTCCATGGTTGAGTTTCTCCCCTCATTTATTTTTTATAACATTCATTAGATCACTCTTTAAATCATTCAATTACAAAGGAAAGGCTACTTCAATTCATCATCAGTAAACTATTTTTTTCCTTTAGTAACAATCACTCACATCATTGTCATTTCTCTATGTATTGTCTATAGACCAGGGCGATTTCTAGTTCTCTTCTAAGATTAAATAATTACCAGCTAATCATTTAGGAAGTATTGCAGTTAAATGGTTGTTGGGTTGTCAACTATACTATTTTTTATCTGTTTTCTGTGTGCGGTTGAAATTCTTCTGATGTCCCCCATCTCCTGTGATTCTTTTCTTCAAAATCAAATAGTAGAAGTATCTGTTGGTTCATTTGTTCCACTTGCTTTGTCCCCTGTCCAGGAGTAAACCTTCGTATATTGGAGAAACATGCTCACTGAGAACATTGAGATCAATTTCAACAAGCTTTACTACTAGTTTTGATAGGCTTACGAGTTTTGGAAACATAAGATTTGATTGAGAAGTTAGGAGTAAAGGTTTGGGATATCTTAAATGTTTGGGTGATAGAAACCCGGTATTTCTTCATTTGTGGAATGAAATACTTGTCATGTTGTGTGTGATTGCTACCTTGTTGGATCCTTTGTTCTGTTACACCTTGTTGGTTGATTAAGGCAAAAGATGTGTTGGATTTGACAACAAGATGAGAATAGTAGTTGTAATTGTTAGCTCAATCATAGACTTCCTCTACATAATTCTTATAGTCTGTCATTTTCATTTTAGATATTCCAAATTTTATAATGCAAAACCTGATGAAGCCGATGATGGTGTTTGCACAAGAGCTTGGAGATTCTTTTTATCTTACTTCACAATTGACGTTCTTTCAGTTCTTCCACTCCCCCAGGTATGAAACTTCAGCCTTTTGCTCGCTTAGATTCTATCAATCTTATTGTCAAATTTGTCCATTCCATTTGTAACCAAGGATTCATTTGTAGGACAAGAAAGATAATCATCATTTAGAATATATATGTGAGAGTGCACACACAAAAACAACTAATTATTCAAGCAGAAACATAAAAGCATAATTTACGGAGCATACTGTCCTAAGTTAAGTTTGTGCTATAACAAGATATCCACTCTTGATGTTAAAACACAAAGTCGTATTGTCTAATCCCTTTAGTAATCTACAAGAACTCCAAAGAAATAAGCTCTGGGTCATTATCAATTTTGTTTTCCATCCTAAAATATTCAATTATTCTCCTCTTTGGGAAATTATTGGAGGATGACCATGATTGAGATCTCAAATCTTTACACCAACAGCTGTTTGAATGTCTTTTCTATCTTTTCTTTCTTCTTACCTGGGAGGGGTTAAAAATTTTCATTTCTTGTGCATTATTAGCCATGCAGGGTTTACAGAAAGATTTGAACTTTTCATTTGTGGTCGTGAGCTGGCCAATGCATTTTTCGAATTGATCGATCGTATTTATCAGGTAAGAGGTGATTATATCAATCATTAATGTTAGAAGGGTGCACAGATGATGAAACTTTTTAGCCAATTTCATGGCATTTGAAAGAGAGAAAGTACATTAGTATTGAACTCAAGTTAAACTGGATAGTCTATCACCTTTTGGAAGATAACTTTCCTGTACTTTGTTCCATCTTGTATAGACCCTTTCAGTCGAAAGGTTACCAAAGGAATCGTTTTTGTTATGTGTTATGTGCTTAACTCCATAACAATGTGCGTCCAAGCTCTACATGAGCATTCTATTTTTCTTGCTTGGTATACTTGTGCATTATTGGTTTATGTGCCATGTCAAGAAATAATAGTTTCTATTGGAACGTTTTAGTGTTTCGGTTCCATGATAATTGGAATGGTTGTAATGATCTTTTTCTTTTAAAACAAACAAAATTGGCACAGAGGATGATTAGAAGACCAGATCAGGCAACACAATGAGAAGCATGGCTCAGCTGTTTCTTATGTATCTCGTTTCTTATGTAATGACTCTTTGGACTTCAATTGCCAAAAAGATGAGGATGATTCTTATGAAGTGACACTTGATGATGATTTTCTTACTGCTTTGGAATATGGAATGCCACCAGCTTCTGGACTGGTATGCTTGTCTTTTCTGTCTGTCCACTTTTATGCATCTCGTTTCGGATGGGATCCTTAATGCACCGCTAGTGAAACTCTAGATCATTCCATTCTTTTGACATAATAAAATCACAGAAAAAGTAGATTAGAGAGTGGCCAATGAAAGTATCTTGAATAGATATTTCATAGCTGCTATGAAGTTTTTCCACATGCAAACATTTAAAAACCAGCTGCTGAAGTCTCCCATGTGAAAGCAACTAAACAAGTAGTCTAAAATTTTGAAGTGCATACAAATTAACGAATCTGGGATGATATTTGATCTATAATTAAATTGTGGAACGTATGATGGATGTTTCGTTGTACTTGGATGTTTAGTATCCCTTTTCCTCGCTGTAATAGATGGAAGAATTTAACTTTCAAGGAATTGGAATTGATAGATTATATGTAGACCCCAAGATCGTAGCCTTTTTATTTATTTAGGGTGATGGTATTATTCTGATGCATGTGAAAAATACTCGTGTGTAGGCGGTGGTTTTAGTTCTCATTCCAAGCTTAAGAGGATATGGATTTAGATACCCATCAATTGATGATTTGTGGGGTATGTGGGAAAAGAACTAGGGGTTAAATAATTTGCAAAAGACCAATGTAAGCATCCAATTAGTGGATAGGTCCTATATGTTAGCCCCTTAGGCATAGTTGAGGATGTTCTTATTAAGGCAGGAGAACTTATTTTTCTCGCTGATTTTAACATCCTAGATATCCATAAATTTTTAGTTTAACCTCTTTAATAAAATTTGATAGAAAATCTTGTTTTCTTTTTGTAGGAATAAAGGAAAAAATGGAGTATAATCGAATTTGGAACCTTTGCAAGCAAGGGGAAGTTTTCTGTTCCCTATCTCTTTTTTCGATCCTTACAATCTTGCTTAAAATGCTTTGAAGACAAATTAAAGTTTTAAGTGGGGGGTAGGGTTGTAGCTTTGCATGTTCTATGTCCTTTGGGAAATTTTCATTTTGCCAAAAATGTTCAAATTTTAAACTTTTTCAATGTCTTTATTCTTAAAATAAATACTATGTCTAATTTGCTTTCTAGTTTAGACAAGCATGTCTGCCTAACCCTTGAGCATGGAGCTCGGGTTTGTGATTGTGTTTGTCATTTGAATATCTTAAATATGTTGAAAATGCATTCTTTGATAGCTTAGAAATGCGTAGAAGACATGCTATTCATTTTCTAAATATTGTAAATACTGTACATACTTAATAATGTGTTGAAAACATGTGCTGTTGAAAACATGGCCTAACCAAAACCAGATCTGCCTAGCCCTTAGAGTCCAGCCGGTTAGGTCAAGTAGAATGCGTTGAGCTCCCTCAGTATCAGAGCTTGTGTGGGGAACTCTTCACTTTTGGCCTAACCAAAACCAGACCTTCCTAGCCTTTAAAACCCAACCGGTTAGGTGAAGTAGAATGCGTTGAGCTCCCTCAGTATCAGAGCTTGTGTGGGGAACTCTTCACTTTTCGCCTAACCAAAACCAGACCTGCCTAGCCCTTAGAGTCCAGCCAGTTAGGTCAAGTAGAATGCGTTGAGCTCCCTCAGTATCAGAGCTTGTGTGGGGAACTCTTCACTTTTGGCCTAACCAAAACCAGACCTGCCTAGCCCTTAGAGTCCAGCCGGTTAGGTCAAGTAGAATGCGTTGAGCTCCCTCAGTATCAGAGCTTGTGTGGGGAACTCTTCACTTTTGGCCTAACCAAAACCAGACCTTCCTAGCCTTTAAAACCCAACCAGTTAGGTGAAGTAGAATGCGTTGAGCTCCCTCAGTATCAGAGCTTGTGTGGGGAACTCTTCACTTTTCACCTAACCAAAACCAGACCTGCCTAGCCCTTAGAATCCAGCCGGTTAGGTCAAGTAGAATGCGTTGAGCTCCCTCAGTATCAGAGCTTGTGTGGGGAACTCTTCACTTTTGGCCTAACCAAAACCAGACCTTCCTAGCCTTTAAAACCCAACCGGTTAGGTGAAGTAGAATGCGTTGAGCTCCCTCAGTATCAGAGCTTGTGTGGGGAACTCTTCACTTTTCGCCTAACCAAAACCAGACCTACCTAGCCCTTAAAGTCCAGCCGGTTAGGTCAAGTAGAATGCGTTGAGCTCCCTCAGTATCAGAGCTTGTGTGGGGAACTCTTCACTTTTGGCCTAACCAAAACCAGACCTTCATAGCCTTTAAAACCCAACCGGTTAGGTGAAGTAGAATGCGTTGAGCTCCCTCAGTATCAGAGCTTGTGTGGGGAACTCTTCACTTTTCGCCTAACCAAAACCAGACCTACCTAGCCCTTAAAGTCCAGCCGGTTAGGTCAAGTAGAATGCGTTGAGCTCCCTCAGTATCAGAGCTTGTGTGGGGAACTCTTCACTTTTGGCCTAACCAAAACCAGACCTGCCTAGCCCTTAGAGTCCAGCCGGTTAGGTCAAGTAGAATGCGTTGAGCTCCCTCAGTATCAGAGCTTGTGTGGGGAACTCTTCACTTTTGGCCTAACCAAAACCAGACCTTCCTAGCCTTTAAAACCCAACCGGTTAGGTGAAGTAGAATGCGTTGAGCTCCCTCAGTATCAGAGCTTGTGTGGGGAACTCTTCACTTTTCGCCTAACCAAAACCAGACCTGCCTAGCCCTTAGAGTCCAGCCAGTTAGGTCAAGTAGAATGCGTTGAGCTCCCTCAGTATCAGAGCTTGTGTGGGGAACTCTTCACTTTTGGCCTAACCAAAACCAGACCTGCCTAGCCCTTAGAGTCCAGCCGGTTAGGTCAAGTAGAATGCGTTGAGCTCCCTCAGTATCAGAGCTTGTGTGGGGAACTCTTCACTTTTGGCCTAACCAAAACCAGACCTTCCTAGCCTTTAAAACCCAACCAGTTAGGTGAAGTAGAATGCGTTGAGCTCCCTCAGTATCAGAGCTTGTGTGGGGAACTCTTCACTTTTCGCCTAACCAAAACCAGACCTACCTAGCCCTTAAAGTCCAGCCGGTTAGGTCAAGTAGAATGCGTTGAGCTCCCTCAGTATCAGAGCTTGTGTGGGGAACTCTTCACTTTTGGCCTAACCAAAACCAAACCTACCTAGCACATAAAGTCCAGCCGGTTAGGTCAAGTAGAATGTGTTGAGCTCCCTCAGTATCAGAGCTTGTGTGGGGAACTCTTCACTTTTGGCCTAACCAAAACCAGACCTTCCTAGCCTTTAAAACCCAACCAGTTAGGTGAAGTAGAATGCGTTGAGCTCCCTCAGTATCAGAGCTTGTGTGGGGAACTCTTCACTTTTCGCCTAACCAAAACCAGACCTACCTAGCCCTTAGAGTCCAGCCGGTTAGGTCAAGTAGAATGCGTTGAGCTCCCTCAGTATCAGAGCTTGTGTGGGGAACTCTTCACTTTTGGCCTAACCAAAACCAGACCTTCCTAGCCTTTAAAACCCAACCAGTTAGGTGAAGTAGAATGCGTTGAGCTCCCTCAGTATCAGAGCTTGTGTGGGGAACTCTTCACTTTTCGCCTAACCAAAACCAGACTTGCCTAGCCCTTAGAGTCCAGCCGGTTAGGTCAAGTAGAATGCGTTGAGCTCCCTCAGTATCAGAGCTTGTGTGGGGAACTCTTCACTTTTGGCCTAACCAAAACCAGACCTGCCTAGCCCTTAGATTCCGGCCTGTTAGGTCAAGTAGAATGCGTTGAGCTCCCTCAGTATCAGAGCTTGTGTGGGGAACTCTTCACTCTTGGCCTAACCAAAACCAGACCTACCCATCCCTTAGAGTCCAACCGGTTAGGTCAAGTAGACACATACATATATGAGTCTAAATTCATACATATATCAAGTAAACTCAATGTGAATATGTGATTCTAAATTCATTTAATTTCGCTTTCAAATTTTTAAGAATGAAGTGACTTAATTGAATTCAATTTTGGTCGTTCCAATCGCATGATTAAGTTTGATTTCTAAAAGATGTAGGCTGGAAAAGGAGGTGAGCTAACATTGAATAGAAGAACCATAACAAGAGGGGCACTGGATTCATTGAGAAATGGGCGAGAGATTCCATGGCTCCCATTTCTTTAACTTTTGCAATCGATAGTAATGTCGATCTTGACAGGTAATGTTAATCTGTTTAAGTTGAGAGGTTTGGAATGCTTCATGAAAATTAAGGTTGATATAGTCTTTAATTTAATGTTGGTTTTGTAAAAAAAATTAAAGTCTGCTGAATTTGAGATTGGATATTGAAACAACTATCTTTTTTACTTGAAAATCTGAATGAAATTGCATTTCTCTTTTGTTTGAGTCAGATTCTTCTTTTGAATCTTGGAAACTTTTTTATTCATGTTTCTGTAATGTTGAATGGGTATGAAACAAAGTTAGGGGTTGAAATCTTGCAGGAATGTTGGAATGAAGATTTAGGAATTAATTCCTCTTTCTTAGAAGAATCTAAATCTATACAAAGGTCTTCTTTTTTGTTTCCAATCATCTGAGGTAATCTTGTAGGTTCTTTAATTCTTGGTGGAAATTCTAGACTACCTAAGGTAATTTTTGCTTTCTTAATAGTTTTTGTTGCATGTTTTCATGCCATTCTTGAAAATCTTGAGGTTGTTCTTGATTGTTCCCATGTTTGGTTTAGGTTTGTTTTGAACACCTTTTAGGTTTGTTTGAGACTCGGTTTGTTGCATCTACACACTTAATTGCTATTTTAGGACTTGAAGTGCTTTTTTTACAATGTTTGAATTTTTTTGGTAAGTTATGACTTACGAAATTATACTTGAGCATTGTTAGGCTATTTTTTAAGTTCGAATGGTACTTAGACATGTTGGTAGGTTATGAGTTATGAGTTACGAAATTATACTTGCACACTTGGTTGACATGTTGGGTGTTAGAGTGCTTTTATCGCACTTTTTGGAATTTTGGTCGGTTGTGATTTGCGAACTTATACTTAAGCATTGTTCGATCGTTTTGAAAGCTTACACACGTTTTGAACTCTTTTTAGGTTGGTCTGAAACAAAGTTTGTGGCACTAACACACTTGGTTGCCATTTTCGGTCTTGAAGTGCTTTTTTCACACTTTTTGAATTTTTTGGTAGGTTATGGTTTACGAAATTACACTTAAGTTTTGTTGGGTCATTTTGATAGTTCAAGTGATACTTAGACACGATTTGAACACCTTTTAGGTTTGTTTGAGACTCAGTTTGTTGCATCCACACACTTAATTGCCATTTTGGGTCTTGAAGTGCTTTCTTTACGATGTTTGAATTTTTTTGGTAGGTTATGAGTTACGAAATTATACTTGAGCATTGTTAGGCCATTCTTTAAGTTCGAATGGTACTTAGACATGTTTTGAACAGGTGTTAGGTTGTTTCGAACTAAGTTTGTTGCACATACAGACATGATTGCCATCGAAGGGCTTTTTCCACACTTTTTTGAACTTTTTGGCAAGTTATGAGTTACAAGCTTTTACACTTAAGCGTCATTGGGTCGTTTGAAAGCTAAGACGTGTTTCGAATGCCTTTTTGGTTGGTTTGAATCTAAGTTTGTTGCACTTACACACTTGGCATTCTAGGTCTTGAAGTGCTCTTTTTCAATCTTTTTTGAACTTTTTGGTACGTTGTGAGTTAGGAACTTACAGTTAAGATTTGTTAGATCGTTTTGAAAGTTCAAGTGATACTTGGACATGTTTTGAATGCGTTTTAGGTTGGTTTGACACTAAGTTTGTTGCACTCACACACACGGTTGCCACTTTGGGTCTTAAAGTGCTTTTTTCACACTTTTTGAACTTTCCGCTAGGTTGTGAGCTATGAACTTACACTTAAGATGTCTTAGGTCGTTTTTTAAGGTCCAAGTGATACGTAGACATGTTTTCAACACCTTTTAGGTTTGTTTTAAACCTAGTTTGTTGAACTTACGCACTTTGTTGCCATTTTGGGTCTTGAAAGGCTCTTTTCTCACTTTTTTAACTTCTTGCTAGGTTATGAGCAACCAACTTACACTTAAGCTTTGTTAGATCGTTTCTAAAATTCAAGTGATAATTAGACTCGTTTTGAACACTTTTAAGGTTGGTTTGAGGGTAAGTTTGTTGTACCTACACATTTGGTTGCCATTTCTTTTGTGGTCTTTGAAGTGCTTTTTTCACAGTTCTTGACTTTTTGGTACGTTGGGAGTTGTAAACTTACACTTAAACTTTGTGAGGTTGCTTTTAAAGGTCAAGTGATACGTAGGCTCGGTTGGAACACTTTTTAAGTTTGTTTGAGACTAAGTCTGTTGCACTTACATGCTTGGTCGGGTTGTGCCATTTTAGGTCCTCGGTGCTTTTTTCACTCTTTTTTGAACTTTTTAGTCGGTTATGAGTTACGAATTTACACTCAAGCAATGTTCAGAGGTTTTAAACTCTTTTTTATTTTGGTTTGGAACTAAGTTTGTTGAACTTGCACGCTTGGCTGACATGTTGGGTGTTAGAGTGCTTTTATCGCACTTTTTGGAATTTTGGTCGGTTGTGATTTGCGAACTTATACTTAAGCATTGTTCGATCGTTTTGAAAGCTTACACACGTTTTGAACTCTTTTTAGGTTGGTCTGAAACAAAGTTTGTGGCACTAACACACTTGGTTGCCATTTTCGGTCTTGAAGTGCTTTTTTCACACTTTTTGAATTTTTTGGTAGGTTATGGTTTACGAAATTACACTTAAGTTTTGTTGGGTCATTTTGATAGTTCAAGTGATACTTAGACACGATTTGAACACCTTTTAGGTTTGTTTGAGACTCAGTTTGTTGCATCCACACACTTAATTGCCATTTTGGGTCTTGAAGTGCTTTCTTTACGATGTTTGAATTTTTTTGGTAGGTTATGAGTTACGAAATTATACTTGAGCATTGTTAGGCCATTCTTTAAGTTCGAATGGTACTTAGACATGTTTTGAACAGGTGTTAGGTTGTTTCGAACTAAGTTTGTTGCACATACAGACATGATTGCCATCGAAGGGCTTTTTCCACACTTTTTTGAACTTTTTGGCAAGTTATGAGTTACAAGCTTTTACACTTAAGCGTCATTGGGTCGTTTGAAAGCTAAGACGTGTTTCGAATGCCTTTTTGGTTGGTTTGAATCTAAGTTTGTTGCACTTACACACTTGGCATTCTAGGTCTTGAAGTGCTCTTTTTCAATCTTTTTTGAACTTTTTGGTACGTTGTGAGTTAGGAACTTACAGTTAAGATTTGTTAGATCGTTTTGAAAGTTCAAGTGATACTTGGACATGTTTTGAATGCGTTTTAGGTTGGTTTGACACTAAGTTTGTTGCACTCACACACACGGTTGCCACTTTGGGTCTTAAAGTGCTTTTTTCACACTTTTTGAACTTTCCGCTAGGTTGTGAGCTATGAACTTACACTTAAGATGTCTTAGGTCGTTTTTTAAGGTCCAAGTGATACGTAGACATGTTTTCAACACCTTTTAGGTTTGTTTTAAACCTAGTTTGTTGAACTTACGCACTTTGTTGCCATTTTGGGTCTTGAAAGGCTCTTTTCTCACTTTTTTAACTTCTTGCTAGGTTATGAGCAACCAACTTACACTTAAGCTTTGTTAGATCGTTTCTAAAATTCAAGTGATAATTAGACTCGTTTTGAACACTTTTAAGGTTGGTTTGAGGGTAAGTTTGTTGTACCTACACATTTGGTTGCCATTTCTTTTGTGGTCTTTGAAGTGCTTTTTTCACAGTTCTTGACTTTTTGGTACGTTGGGAGTTGTAAACTTACACTTAAACTTTGTGAGGTTGCTTTTAAAGGTCAAGTGATACGTAGGCTCGGTTGGAACACTTTTTAAGTTTGTTTGAGACTAAGTCTGTTGCACTTACATGCTTGGTCGGGTTGTGCCATTTTAGGTCCTCGGTGCTTTTTTCACTCTTTTTTGAACTTTTTAGTCGGTTATGAGTTACGAATTTACACTCAAGCAATGTTCAGAGGTTTTAAACTCTTTTTTATTTTGGTTTGGAACTAAGTTTGTTGAACTTGCACGCTTGGCTGACATGTTGGGTGTTAGAGTGCTTTTATCGCACTTTTTGGAATTTTGGTCGGTTGTGATTTGCGAACTTATACTTAAGCATTGTTCGATCGTTTTGAAAGCTTACACACGTTTTGAACTCTTTTTAGGTTGGTCTGAAACAAAGTTTGTGGCACTAACACACTTGGTTGCCATTTTCGGTCTTGAAGTGCTTTTTTCACACTTTTTGAATTTTTTGGTAGGTTATGGTTTACGAAATTACACTTAAGTTTTGTTGGGTCATTTTGATAGTTCAAGTGATACTTAGACACGATTTGAACACCTTTTAGGTTTGTTTGAGACTCAGTTTGTTGCATCCACACACTTAATTGCCATTTTGGGTCTTGAAGTGCTTTCTTTACGATGTTTGAATTTTTTTGGTAGGTTATGAGTTACGAAATTATACTTGAGCATTGTTAGGCCATTCTTTAAGTTCGAATGGTACTTAGACATGTTTTGAACAGGTGTTAGGTTGTTTCGAACTAAGTTTGTTGCACATACAGACATGATTGCCATCGAAGGGCTTTTTCCACACTTTTTTGAACTTTTTGGCAAGTTATGAGTTACAAGCTTTTACACTTAAGCGTCATTGGGTCGTTTGAAAGCTAAGACGTGTTTCGAATGCCTTTTTGGTTGGTTTGAATCTAAGTTTGTTGCACTTACACACTTGGCATTCTAGGTCTTGAAGTGCTCTTTTTCAATCTTTTTTGAACTTTTTGGTACGTTGTGAGTTAGGAACTTACAGTTAAGATTTGTTAGATCGTTTTGAAAGTTCAAGTGATACTTGGACATGTTTTGAATGCGTTTTAGGTTGGTTTGACACTAAGTTTGTTGCACTCACACACACGGTTGCCACTTTGGGTCTTAAAGTGCTTTTTTCACACTTTTTGAACTTTCCGCTAGGTTGTGAGCTATGAACTTACACTTAAGATGTCTTAGGTCGTTTTTTAAGGTCCAAGTGATACGTAGACATGTTTTCAACACCTTTTAGGTTTGTTTTAAACCTAGTTTGTTGAACTTACGCACTTTGTTGCCATTTTGGGTCTTGAAAGGCTCTTTTCTCACTTTTTTAACTTCTTGCTAGGTTATGAGCAACCAACTTACACTTAAGCTTTGTTAGATCGTTTCTAAAATTCAAGTGATAATTAGACTCGTTTTGAACACTTTTAAGGTTGGTTTGAGGGTAAGTTTGTTGTACCTACACATTTGGTTGCCATTTCTTTTGTGGTCTTTGAAGTGCTTTTTTCACAGTTCTTGACTTTTTGGTACGTTGGGAGTTGTAAACTTACACTTAAACTTTGTGAGGTTGCTTTTAAAGGTCAAGTGATACGTAGGCTCGGTTGGAACACTTTTTAAGTTTGTTTGAGACTAAGTCTGTTGCACTTACATGCTTGGTCGGGTTGTGCCATTTTAGGTCCTCGGTGCTTTTTTCACTCTTTTTTGAACTTTTTAGTCGGTTATGAGTTACGAATTTACACTCAAGCAATGTTCAGAGGTTTTAAACTCTTTTTTATTTTGGTTTGGAACTAAGTTTGTTGAACTTGCACGCTTGGCTGACATGTTGGGTGTTAGAGTGCTTTTATCGCACTTTTTGGAATTTTGGTCGGTTGTGATTTGCGAACTTATACTTAAGCATTGTTCGATCGTTTTGAAAGCTTACACACGTTTTGAACTCTTTTTAGGTTGGTCTGAAACAAAGTTTGTGGCACTAACACACTTGGTTGCCATTTTCGGTCTTGAAGTGCTTTTTTCACACTTTTTGAATTTTTTGGTAGGTTATGGTTTACGAAATTACACTTAAGTTTTGTTGGGTCATTTTGATAGTTCAAGTGATACTTAGACACGATTTGAACACCTTTTAGGTTTGTTTGAGACTCAGTTTGTTGCATCCACACACTTAATTGCCATTTTGGGTCTTGAAGTGCTTTCTTTACGATGTTTGAATTTTTTTGGTAGGTTATGAGTTACGAAATTATACTTGAGCATTGTTAGGCCATTCTTTAAGTTCGAATGGTACTTAGACATGTTTTGAACAGGTGTTAGGTTGTTTCGAACTAAGTTTGTTGCACATACAGACATGATTGCCATCGAAGGGCTTTTTCCACACTTTTTTGAACTTTTTGGCAAGTTATGAGTTACAAGCTTTTACACTTAAGCGTCATTGGGTCGTTTGAAAGCTAAGACGTGTTTCGAATGCCTTTTTGGTTGGTTTGAATCTAAGTTTGTTGCACTTACACACTTGGCATTCTAGGTCTTGAAGTGCTCTTTTTCAATCTTTTTTGAACTTTTTGGTACGTTGTGAGTTAGGAACTTACAGTTAAGATTTGTTAGATCGTTTTGAAAGTTCAAGTGATACTTGGACATGTTTTGAATGCGTTTTAGGTTGGTTTGACACTAAGTTTGTTGCACTCACACACACGGTTGCCACTTTGGGTCTTAAAGTGCTTTTTTCACACTTTTTGAACTTTCCGCTAGGTTGTGAGCTATGAACTTACACTTAAGATGTCTTAGGTCGTTTTTTAAGGTCCAAGTGATACGTAGACATGTTTTCAACACCTTTTAGGTTTGTTTTAAACCTAGTTTGTTGAACTTACGCACTTTGTTGCCATTTTGGGTCTTGAAAGGCTCTTTTCTCACTTTTTTAACTTCTTGCTAGGTTATGAGCAACCAACTTACACTTAAGCTTTGTTAGATCGTTTCTAAAATTCAAGTGATAATTAGACTCGTTTTGAACACTTTTAAGGTTGGTTTGAGGGTAAGTTTGTTGTACCTACACATTTGGTTGCCATTTCTTTTGTGGTCTTTGAAGTGCTTTTTTCACAGTTCTTGACTTTTTGGTACGTTGGGAGTTGTAAACTTACACTTAAACTTTGTGAGGTTGCTTTTAAAGGTCAAGTGATACGTAGGCTCGGTTGGAACACTTTTTAAGTTTGTTTGAGACTAAGTCTGTTGCACTTACATGCTTGGTCGGGTTGTGCCATTTTAGGTCCTCGGTGCTTTTTTCACTCTTTTTTGAACTTTTTAGTCGGTTATGAGTTACGAATTTACACTCAAGCAATGTTCAGAGGTTTTAAACTCTTTTTTATTTTGGTTTGGAACTAAGTTTGTTGAACTTGCACGCTTGGCTGACATGTTGGGTGTTAGAGTGCTTTTATCGCACTTTTTGGAATTTTGGTCGGTTGTGATTTGCGAACTTATACTTAAGCATTGTTCGATCGTTTTGAAAGCTTACACACGTTTTGAACTCTTTTTAGGTTGGTCTGAAACAAAGTTTGTGGCACTAACACACTTGGTTGCCATTTTCGGTCTTGAAGTGCTTTTTTCACACTTTTTGAATTTTTTGGTAGGTTATGGTTTACGAAATTACACTTAAGTTTTGTTGGGTCATTTTGATAGTTCAAGTGATACTTAGACACGATTTGAACACCTTTTAGGTTTGTTTGAGACTCAGTTTGTTGCATCCACACACTTAATTGCCATTTTGGGTCTTGAAGTGCTTTCTTTACGATGTTTGAATTTTTTTGGTAGGTTATGAGTTACGAAATTATACTTGAGCATTGTTAGGCCATTCTTTAAGTTCGAATGGTACTTAGACATGTTTTGAACAGGTGTTAGGTTGTTTCGAACTAAGTTTGTTGCACATACAGACATGATTGCCATCGAAGGGCTTTTTCCACACTTTTTTGAACTTTTTGGCAAGTTATGAGTTACAAGCTTTTACACTTAAGCGTCATTGGGTCGTTTGAAAGCTAAGACGTGTTTCGAATGCCTTTTTGGTTGGTTTGAATCTAAGTTTGTTGCACTTACACACTTGGCATTCTAGGTCTTGAAGTGCTCTTTTTCAATCTTTTTTGAACTTTTTGGTACGTTGTGAGTTAGGAACTTACAGTTAAGATTTGTTAGATCGTTTTGAAAGTTCAAGTGATACTTGGACATGTTTTGAATGCGTTTTAGGTTGGTTTGACACTAAGTTTGTTGCACTCACACACACGGTTGCCACTTTGGGTCTTAAAGTGCTTTTTTCACACTTTTTGAACTTTCCGCTAGGTTGTGAGCTATGAACTTACACTTAAGATGTCTTAGGTCGTTTTTTAAGGTCCAAGTGATACGTAGACATGTTTTCAACACCTTTTAGGTTTGTTTTAAACCTAGTTTGTTGAACTTACGCACTTTGTTGCCATTTTGGGTCTTGAAAGGCTCTTTTCTCACTTTTTTAACTTCTTGCTAGGTTATGAGCAACCAACTTACACTTAAGCTTTGTTAGATCGTTTCTAAAATTCAAGTGATAATTAGACTCGTTTTGAACACTTTTAAGGTTGGTTTGAGGGTAAGTTTGTTGTACCTACACATTTGGTTGCCATTTCTTTTGTGGTCTTTGAAGTGCTTTTTTCACAGTTCTTGACTTTTTGGTACGTTGGGAGTTGTAAACTTACACTTAAACTTTGTGAGGTTGCTTTTAAAGGTCAAGTGATACGTAGGCTCGGTTGGAACACTTTTTAAGTTTGTTTGAGACTAAGTCTGTTGCACTTACATGCTTGGTCGGGTTGTGCCATTTTAGGTCCTCGGTGCTTTTTTCACTCTTTTTTGAACTTTTTAGTCGGTTATGAGTTACGAATTTACACTCAAGCAATGTTCAGAGGTTTTAAACTCTTTTTTATTTTGGTTTGGAACTAAGTTTGTTGAACTTGCACGCTTGGCTGACATGTTGGGTGTTAGAGTGCTTTTATCGCACTTTTTGGAATTTTGGTCGGTTGTGATTTGCGAACTTATACTTAAGCATTGTTCGATCGTTTTGAAAGCTTACACACGTTTTGAACTCTTTTTAGGTTGGTCTGAAACAAAGTTTGTGGCACTAACACACTTGGTTGCCATTTTCGGTCTTGAAGTGCTTTTTTCACACTTTTTGAATTTTTTGGTAGGTTATGGTTTACGAAATTACACTTAAGTTTTGTTGGGTCATTTTGATAGTTCAAGTGATACTTAGACACGATTTGAACACCTTTTAGGTTTGTTTGAGACTCAGTTTGTTGCATCCACACACTTAATTGCCATTTTGGGTCTTGAAGTGCTTTCTTTACGATGTTTGAATTTTTTTGGTAGGTTATGAGTTACGAAATTATACTTGAGCATTGTTAGGCCATTCTTTAAGTTCGAATGGTACTTAGACATGTTTTGAACAGGTGTTAGGTTGTTTCGAACTAAGTTTGTTGCACATACAGACATGATTGCCATCGAAGGGCTTTTTCCACACTTTTTTGAACTTTTTGGCAAGTTATGAGTTACAAGCTTTTACACTTAAGCGTCATTGGGTCGTTTGAAAGCTAAGACGTGTTTCGAATGCCTTTTTGGTTGGTTTGAATCTAAGTTTGTTGCACTTACACACTTGGCATTCTAGGTCTTGAAGTGCTCTTTTTCAATCTTTTTTGAACTTTTTGGTACGTTGTGAGTTAGGAACTTACAGTTAAGATTTGTTAGATCGTTTTGAAAGTTCAAGTGATACTTGGACATGTTTTGAATGCGTTTTAGGTTGGTTTGACACTAAGTTTGTTGCACTCACACACACGGTTGCCACTTTGGGTCTTAAAGTGCTTTTTTCACACTTTTTGAACTTTCCGCTAGGTTGTGAGCTATGAACTTACACTTAAGATGTCTTAGGTCGTTTTTTAAGGTCCAAGTGATACGTAGACATGTTTTCAACACCTTTTAGGTTTGTTTTAAACCTAGTTTGTTGAACTTACGCACTTTGTTGCCATTTTGGGTCTTCAAAGGCTCTTTTCTCACTTTTTTAACTTTTTGCTAGGTTATGAGCAACCAACTTACACTTAAGCTTTGTTAGATCGTTTCTAAAATTCAAGTGATAATTAGACTCGTTTTGAACACTTTTAAGGTTGGTTTGAGGGTAAGTTTGTTGTACTTACACATTTGGTTGCCATTTCTTTTGTGGTCTTTGAAGTGCTTTTTTCACAGTTCTTGACTTTTTGGTACGTTGGGAGTTGTAAACTTACACTTAAACTTTGTGAGGTTGCTTTTAAAGGTCAAGTGATACGTAGGCTCGGTTGGAACACTTTTTAAGTTTGTTTGAGACTAAGTCTGTTGCACTTACATGCTTGGTCGGGTTGTGCCATTTTAGGTCCTCGGTGCTTTTTTCACTCTTTTTTGAACTTTTTAGTCGGTTATGAGTTACGAATTTACACTCAAGCAATGTTCAGAGGTTTTAAACTCTTTTTTATTTTGGTTTGGAACTAAGTTTGTTGAACTTGCACGCTTGGCTGACATGTTGGGTGTTAGAGTGCTTTTATCGCACTTTTTGGAATTTTGGTCGGTTGTGATTTGCGAACTTATACTTAAGCATTGTTCGATCGTTTTGAAAGCTTACACACGTTTTGAACTCTTTTTAGGTTGGTCTGAAACAAAGTTTGTGGCACTAACACACTTGGTTGCCATTTTCGGTCTTGAAGTGCTTTTTTCACACTTTTTGAATTTTTTGGTAGGTTATGGTTTACGAAATTACACTTAAGTTTTGTTGGGTCATTTTGATAGTTCAAGTGATACTTAGACACGATTTGAACACCTTTTAGGTTTGTTTGAGACTCAGTTTGTTGCATCCACACACTTAATTGCCATTTTGGGTCTTGAAGTGCTTTCTTTACGATGTTTGAATTTTTTTGGTAGGTTATGAGTTACGAAATTATACTTGAGCATTGTTAGGCCATTCTTTAAGTTCGAATGGTACTTAGACATGTTTTGAACAGGTGTTAGGTTGTTTCGAACTAAGTTTGTTGCACATACAGACATGATTGCCATCGAAGGGCTTTTTCCACACTTTTTTGAACTTTTTGGCAAGTTATGAGTTACAAGCTTTTACACTTAAGCGTCATTGGGTCGTTTGAAAGCTAAGACGTGTTTCGAATGCCTTTTTGGTTGGTTTGAATCTAAGTTTGTTGCACTTACACACTTGGCATTCTAGGTCTTGAAGTGCTCTTTTTCAATCTTTTTTGAACTTTTTGGTACGTTGTGAGTTAGGAACTTACAGTTAAGATTTGTTAGATCGTTTTGAAAGTTCAAGTGATACTTGGACATGTTTTGAATGCGTTTTAGGTTGGTTTGACACTAAGTTTGTTGCACTCACCCACACGGTTGCCACTTTGGGTCTTAAAGTGCTTTTTTCACACTTTTTGAACTTTCCGCTAGGTTGTGAGCTATGAACTTACACTTAAGATGTCTTAGGTCGTTTTTTAAGGTCCAAGTGATACGTAGACATGTTTTCAACACCTTTTAGGTTTGTTTTAAACCTAGTTTGTTGAACTTACGCACTTTGTTGCCATTTTGGGTCTTGAAAGGCTCTTTTCTCACTTTTTTTAACTTTTTGCTAGGTTATGAGCAACCAACTTACACTTAAGCTTTGTTAGATCGTTTCTAAAATTCAAGTGATAATTAGACTCGTTTTGAACACTTTTAAGGTTGGTTTGAGGGTAAGTTTGTTGTACTTACACATTTGGTTGCCATTTCTTTTGTGGTCTTTGAAGTGCTTTTTTCACAGTTCTTGACTTTTTGGTACGTTGGGAGTTGTAAACTTACACTTAAACTTTGTGAGGTTGCTTTTAAAGGTCAAGTGATACGTAGGCTCGGTTGGAACACTTTTTAAGTTTGTTTGAGACTAAGTCTGTTGCACTTACATGCTTGGTCGGGTTGTGCCATTTTAGGTCCTCGGTGCTTTTTTCACTCTTTTTTGAACTTTTTAGTCGGTTATGAGTTACGAATTTACACTCAAGCAATGTTCAGAGGTTTTAAACTCTTTTTTATTTTGGTTTGGAACTAAGTTTGTTGAACTTGCACGCTTGGCTGACATGTTGGGTGTTAGAGTGCTTTTATCGCACTTTTTGGAATTTTGGTCGGTTGTGATTTGCGAACTTATACTTAAGCATTGTTCGATCGTTTTGAAAGCTTACACACGTTTTGAACTCTTTTTAGGTTGGTCTGAAACAAAGTTTGTGGCACTAACACACTTGGTTGCCATTTTCGGTCTTGAAGTGCTTTTTTCACACTTTTTGAATTTTTTGGTAGGTTATGGTTTACGAAATTACACTTAAGTTTTGTTGGGTCATTTTGATAGTTCAAGTGATACTTAGACACGATTTGAACACCTTTTAGGTTTGTTTGAGACTCAGTTTGTTGCATCCACACACTTAATTGCCATTTTGGGTCTTGAAGTGCTTTCTTTACGATGTTTGAATTTTTTTGGTAGGTTATGAGTTACGAAATTATACTTGAGCATTGTTAGGCCATTCTTTAAGTTCGAATGGTACTTAGACATGTTTTGAACAGGTGTTAGGTTGTTTCGAACTAAGTTTGTTGCACATACAGACATGATTGCCATCGAAGGGCTTTTTCCACACTTTTTTGAACTTTTTGGCAAGTTATGAGTTACAAGCTTTTACACTTAAGCGTCATTGGGTCGTTTGAAAGCTAAGACGTGTTTCGAATGCCTTTTTGGTTGGTTTGAATCTAAGTTTGTTGCACTTACACACTTGGCATTCTAGGTCTTGAAGTGCTCTTTTTCAATCTTTTTTGAACTTTTTGGTACGTTGTGAGTTAGGAACTTACAGTTAAGATTTGTTAGATCGTTTTGAAAGTTCAAGTGATACTTGGACATGTTTTGAATGCGTTTTAGGTTGGTTTGACACTAAGTTTGTTGCACTCACACACACGGTTGCCACTTTGGGTCTTAAAGTGCTTTTTTCACACTTTTTGAACTTTCCGCTAGGTTGTGAGCTATGAACTTACACTTAAGATGTCTTAGGTCGTTTTTTAAGGTCCAAGTGATACGTAGACATGTTTTCAACACCTTTTAGGTTTGTTTTAAACCTAGTTTGTTGAACTTACGCACTTTGTTGCCATTTTGGGTCTTCAAAGGCTCTTTTCTCACTTTTTTGAACTTTTTGCTAGGTTATGAGCAACCAACTTACACTTAAGCTTTGTTAGATCGTTTCTAAAATTCAAGTGATAATTAGACTCGTTTTGAACACTTTTAAGGTTGGTTTGAGGGTAAGTTTGTTGTACTTACACATTTGGTTGCCATTTCTTTTGTGGTCTTTGAAGTGCTTTTTTCACAGTTCTTGACTTTTTGGTACGTTGGGAGTTGTAAACTTACACTTAAACTTTGTGAGGTTGCTTTTAAAGGTCAAGTGATACGTAGGCTCGGTTGGAACACTTTTTAAGTTTGTTTGAGACTAAGTCTGTTGCACTTACATGCTTGGTCGGGTTGTGCCATTTTAGGTCCTCGGTGCTTTTTTCACTCTTTTTTGAACTTTTTAGTCGGTTATGAGTTACGAATTTACACTCAAGCAATGTTCAGAGGTTTTAAACTCTTTTTTATTTTGGTTTGGAACTAAGTTTGTTGAACTTGCACGCTTGGCTGACATGTTGGGTGTTAGAGTGCTTTTATCGCACTTTTTGGAATTTTGGTCGGTTGTGATTTGCGAACTTATACTTAAGCATTGTTCGATCGTTTTGAAAGCTTACACACGTTTTGAACTCTTTTTAGGTTGGTCTGAAACAAAGTTTGTGGCACTAACACACTTGGTTGCCATTTTCGGTCTTGAAGTGCTTTTTTCACACTTTTTGAATTTTTTGGTAGGTTATGGTTTACGAAATTACACTTAAGTTTTGTTGGGTCATTTTGATAGTTCAAGTGATACTTAGACACGATTTGAACACCTTTTAGGTTTGTTTGAGACTCAGTTTGTTGCATCCACACACTTAATTGCCATTTTGGGTCTTGAAGTGCTTTCTTTACGATGTTTGAATTTTTTTGGTAGGTTATGAGTTACGAAATTATACTTGAGCATTGTTAGGCCATTCTTTAAGTTCGAATGGTACTTAGACATGTTTTGAACAGGTGTTAGGTTGTTTCGAACTAAGTTTGTTGCACATACAGACATGATTGCCATCGAAGGGCTTTTTCCACACTTTTTTGAACTTTTTGGCAAGTTATGAGTTACAAGCTTTTACACTTAAGCGTCATTGGGTCGTTTGAAAGCTAAGACGTGTTTCGAATGCCTTTTTGGTTGGTTTGAATCTAAGTTTGTTGCACTTACACACTTGGCATTCTAGGTCTTGAAGTGCTCTTTTTCAATCTTTTTTGAACTTTTTGGTACGTTGTGAGTTAGGAACTTACAGTTAAGATTTGTTAGATCGTTTTGAAAGTTCAAGTGATACTTGGACATGTTTTGAATGCGTTTTAGGTTGGTTTGACACTAAGTTTGTTGCACTCACACACACGGTTGCCACTTTGGGTCTTAAAGTGCTTTTTTCACACTTTTTGAACTTTCCGCTAGGTTGTGAGCTATGAACTTACACTTAAGATGTCTTAGGTCGTTTTTTAAGGTCCAAGTGATACGTAGACATGTTTTCAACACCTTTTAGGTTTGTTTTAAACCTAGTTTGTTGAACTTACGCACTTTGTTGCCATTTTGGGTCTTGAAAGGCTCTTTTCTCACTTTTTTAACTTTTTGCTAGGTTATGAGCAACCAACTTACACTTAAGCTTTGTTAGATCGTTTCTAAAATTCAAGTGATAATTAGACTCGTTTTGAACACTTTTAAGGTTGGTTTGAGGGTAAGTTTGTTGTACTTACACATTTGGTTGCCATTTCTTTTGTGGTCTTTGAAGTGCTTTTTTCACAGTTCTTGACTTTTTGGTACGTTGGGAGTTGTAAACTTACACTTAAACTTTGTGAGGTTGCTTTTAAAGGTCAAGTGATACGTAGGCTCGGTTGGAACACTTTTTAAGTTTGTTTGAGACTAAGTCTGTTGCACTTACATGCTTGGTCGGGTTGTGCCATTTTAGGTCCTCGGTGCTTTTTTCACTCTTTTTTGAACTTTTTAGTCGGTTATGAGTTACGAATTTACACTCAAGCAATGTTCAGAGGTTTTAAACTCTTTTTTATTTTGGTTTGGAACTAAGTTTGTTGAACTTGCACGCTTGGCTGACATGTTGGGTGTTAGAGTGCTTTTATCGCACTTTTTGGAATTTTGGTCGGTTGTGATTTGCGAACTTATACTTAAGCATTGTTCGATCGTTTTGAAAGCTTACACACGTTTTGAACTCTTTTTAGGTTGGTCTGAAACAAAGTTTGTGGCACTAACACACTTGGTTGCCATTTTCGGTCTTGAAGTGCTTTTTTCACACTTTTTGAATTTTTTGGTAGGTTATGGTTTACGAAATTACACTTAAGTTTTGTTGGGTCATTTTGATAGTTCAAGTGATACTTAGACACGATTTGAACACCTTTTAGGTTTGTTTGAGACTCAGTTTGTTGCATCCACACACTTAATTGCCATTTTGGGTCTTGAAGTGCTTTCTTTACGATGTTTGAATTTTTTTGGTAGGTTATGAGTTACGAAATTATACTTGAGCATTGTTAGGCCATTCTTTAAGTTCGAATGGTACTTAGACATGTTTTGAACAGGTGTTAGGTTGTTTCGAACTAAGTTTGTTGCACATACAGACATGATTGCCATCGAAGGGCTTTTTCCACACTTTTTTGAACTTTTTGGCAAGTTATGAGTTACAAGCTTTTACACTTAAGCGTCATTGGGTCGTTTGAAAGCTAAGACGTGTTTCGAATGCCTTTTTGGTTGGTTTGAATCTAAGTTTGTTGCACTTACACACTTGGCATTCTAGGTCTTGAAGTGCTCTTTTTCAATCTTTTTTGAACTTTTTGGTACGTTGTGAGTTAGGAACTTACAGTTAAGATTTGTTAGATCGTTTTGAAAGTTCAAGTGATACTTGGACATGTTTTGAATGCGTTTTAGGTTGGTTTGACACTAAGTTTGTTGCACTCACACACACGGTTGCCACTTTGGGTCTTAAAGTGCTTTTTTCACACTTTTTGAACTTTCCGCTAGGTTGTGAGCTATGAACTTACACTTAAGATGTCTTAGGTCGTTTTTTAAGGTCCAAGTGATACGTAGACATGTTTTCAACACCTTTTAGGTTTGTTTTAAACCTAGTTTGTTGAACTTACGCACTTTGTTGCCATTTTGGGTCTTGAAAGGCTCTTTTCTCACTTTTTTAACTTTTTGCTAGGTTATGAGCAACCAACTTACACTTAAGCTTTGTTAGATCGTTTCTAAAATTCAAGTGATAATTAGACTCGTTTTGAACACTTTTAAGGTTGGTTTGAGGGTAAGTTTGTTGTACTTACACATTTGGTTGCCATTTCTTTTGTGGTCTTTGAAGTGCTTTTTTCACAGTTCTTGACTTTTTGGTACGTTGGGAGTTGTAAACTTACACTTAAACTTTGTGAGGTTGCTTTTAAAGTTCAAGTGATACGTAGACTCGGTTGGAACACTTTTTAAGTTTGTTTGGTTGGTTTGAATCTAAGTTTGTTGCACTTACACACTTGGCATTCTAGGTCTTGAAGTGCTTTTTTAGGGAAATATTTCTGATTTCCCAAATCCTTGATTTCAAATTCATCACCCATTCTCAGTTTTAATTGATTGATTTCTGTTTGATCTTCTCCGGTCAAAACAATGTCATCTACATAAACTATTAGAATAGCAATCTTTCCTGTCTTGGAAACCTTTGTAAATAGAGTATGATTAGAGTGCCCTTGACTATACCCTTGGGACTTGACAAAGATAGTGAATCTGTCAAACCATGCTCTCGGAGACTTTTTCAGACCATATAGGGATTTTTGGAGTTTACACACCTACTGACCAAATTGGGCTTCAAATCTTGGCGGGGGGCTCATGTAGACTTCCTCCACAAGGTCTCGATTCAAAGAAGCATTCTTAACATCTAGCTGGTATAGAGGCCAATCTTTGTTCACAACAACAAATAGCAAGACTGTAACAGTATTCAACTTAGCAACTGGAGAAAAGGTTTCTGAATAGTCAATATCATAGGTCTGAGTAAATCTTTTTGCAAATAACCTTGCCTTGTGTCTATCAAGTGTACCATCTGCTTTGTATTTGAGAGAAAACACCCATTTGCATCCTACAGTTTTATGTCCTTGGGTAGAGCACAGATCTCCCAAGTTCTATTCTTTTCAAGAACCTTCATCTCTTCCATAACAAAATTTTTCCATTCAGGACACTCTAGAGCAGTGTAGATATTTTTCGGTATTATGGTAGAGTCAAGGCTTGCTGTAAACGCTCTAAACTATGAAGAGAGATTATCATAGAAAACATAGTTGCAAATAGGATGTTTAGTGCAGGATCTGGTACCTTTTCTCAAAGCAATGGGAATGTCAAGAGAGGGATCATACTCATCAAGTTTCCTTGTATGACCCTGTTCTGCTTCATCATTACTGATTTCAAGAACAGCAACATCAGACTTGTCATTCTCACTCATCGTATTATTAGTACAAGGTTCTGTAGGGTTTTCCATACCTTGGTCTCGAGGAGGTTCGAAGTCTTGGACTGGAGCCGGCGGTTGACTAGTAGGGGACCCAACTTCCTTTATGAGATTCCTCCTGTAATATGTTTTCCAAGGAACTTGGTTTGCAGGTAAGGTTATGGGATGAGGATCAACGTCAGATACAGTACTAGGAGTAGGTTCAGTAAATTCGAAAGTGTTGTTAGACTTTTCACTCACACTCTCCCCCTGAAGATGGCTAACGGGAAAGTAGGGTCGGTTCTCACAGAAAGTAACATCCATAGTGACAAAGTATTTTCTGAACGGCGGGTGAAAACATTTATACCCGCTTTGGTGAATGGGATATCCAACAAACACACAGGCCTGAGCCCGAGGGGTAAATTTAGTCTGATTAGGGCCAAAATTATGGACATAAGTGGTACACCCAATGTAACGGCCCAACTCCTTATACTGAGTCGAAGTCATTACTAAATATAGGACAAGTGGTTTAGGACAAAATTTAGTAAAAACGTATAAGGTTTTAGAAATTTATTTATGAAAATCCAACAAGGTAACATGCACAAAAAAAATGATGTTTCGTTCTAAAGTCCTACTCGGGCCCTATCTAAAACGAAATGGTAAATAGTGAAGAATACTCAAACTCAGGTACTAAAGTCAAAAACAAGAATAGGCGGAAGCAGAAATCCCTATGGCTTGCCACGGTCACTTCTGGTCGCTCGCCAGCTTGCCTTTGCCTTACCTCGTTCTCTACCTGAAAAACATGACATGAAAAGAGTGAGTACAAAATACTCAGTAAGGGACCCACTACTAGTCCCACTAGGTGCCTGTTAGCTTCCTGTCAGAGTCCTGTAACTGGTACCCAATCGCTGGCACGTTCCCGAACACGTGCAACATGCGCTCCCGTAGGAACGTAACTCTGGTCTTCGGTTCCCCGGGGGACACCTAGGACAATCGGGATGCGAGGACCCCGTCGAGTCACTCGAGTCATATCTATATCCATGCTAGACTGGTGTCCCGTCGGACCGCACAGTCCTAAATAGGTGGTGATCCCGAAGGACACCCATGCAGGTACGACTCTAACAGGTTAAACTAACAGGTACCCTAATCGCAGTATACATACACATGGCGTCATCATATAACATAACAGATAAATCATCATTACACTCTCCATCTCGACACCCGTCGTACAGCCATAACAGTTCTCGTCATCACAACATCATGCTATAATATAACCATATCATCAATCGCATCATACTATCATTAATTTCATGCATCGTACAGTCTAGTCCTCGACATGCACAATTGAAGGTATACGTGACCTCATAATTCTAAACATGGAGCTAGTAGTAGAAATCTCTTACCTGGAGATTTACTTGGCGAGTTTTAACCGCGAGGCAAGTGTGCTTTCCAAGCAACGAGGTCCTAACTGTTTAATACGCCAAAATTCGTAATTAAGTCACCAACGACTAACGGTTCAAAATTCAGTTGAAATGACTTACCCTAGAAAGAGGTTGCAATGCTGAGCCCCTACTGAAGAAATCCCACGCTGCAGCAGTTACTTGGTCCAAGACGTCCCTTAAGGAAAATAATTTAATTTAATTCCAAATTAAATTATTTAGTGTCCAAAGTCATTGAGTCTTACTGGGTAATGCCAAAATAATTAGTTTAATTACCGAAAATTGGATGGCAGGAGCCAAATTAGGCTTGGCGGCTCGGCTGGAAAGAGAACAGGGACCGGCTCGGCTCGCGGCGCAGACTGGCGCGACTCGGCTTGGTACAGCGTCTACGCACGTGCAGCTCGCACGCGGGCGCTGCTCGGCTCGCGGGTTCACGCGGCTCGGGTTCCGGGTTAGAGGCACGCGGCACGGGCCGGGCTTCGGGTCACGGAGCGGGGCTTCGGCCGGGTCGGGTCCTCACGCGACGAGGCGCTGGCTTTCGGATCCGAGTGGCGCGACGGCTACGGGTGGTCCGACTACACCACGGCTTCGCTCGGCGACGGCTGCAGACGGACGTTTCGGCTGCGCTGCGTTGGATCGAAGCGGCGCGACGCGGCTGGCTGACGGATCGGCTGCGGATCGCGAAGGGTGACGCGGGCTCGGCTTCGGGCGACGGCTGCGAGAGACGGCTGCTCCGGCGGACGCTCGGCGTGCGCGGATCGGCTTGGACGATTCTTCCGACGCGGCTGGAAGCTCGGCGACGGCTTGGGTGGACTGCAGACTCGGCTGCGCTGCTGAACAGAGAGGGGAAGGCTTGACGGCTCGGGTTCGCGGCGGCGGCGGCGGCTAGGGTTTTATTAATAAATCTTTTTTTTTTCTCCCTTTTTCTCTTTTCTTTTCCCCCTTTCTTTCTTTGATTTTTCTCTTCTTCTTTACGCACGAGACCCAAGGCTTTTTATAAGACAATATCTCTTTTCTTTTCCTTTAAATAACCCAAACCAACCATCTCCTCTCTCTCTCCAAATCTCACCAAACTCAACCAACCCTCCTTTCAATTAGCAATAACTCACTAAATAATTTCTAAATACTAAAATAGGTAACATAATAGAAAAATACTTAATAATAAAAAAAGTGGAAAACCCAACTTTAATAAACCGGAAAATTCAAAATGATAAGGTTCTCCCAATAAATTTGTCTTTTCCAAGACCATACATAAATATTAATAGTAAGATGAACAAAAACAAGTTTGTTGGGGCGTTACATACTCCACTCCTTAGAAAACTTTCGTCCTCGAAAGTTCTAATCCTCGAACAGCTCGGGGTACTGAGCTCTCATCTCCTCTTCTTTCTCCCACGTGGCCTCTTCCACTCCATGGTTCTGCCAAAGGACTTTGACCAGTGGAATTTCTCGACTACGAAGCTTCTTGACCTCCCTTGCCAAGACCTCGACAGGCTGCTCCTCGTAGCTCAAGTTCTCGCTGATCGGTAGTGGCTCGAAGTCCACCACATGTGTTGGGTCTGCGACATATTTCCTCAGCATGGAGATATGGAATACGTCATGCACTGCAGCAAAAGATGGGGGTAGCGCCAAACGATAAGCCACGGGGCCAATCCGCTCCAGTATCTCAAACGGCCCTACGAAGCGTGGACTCAGCTTCCCCTTCTTCACGAACCTCAGAACACCCTTCATAGGTGCTACCTTCAGAAAGACCATGTCTCCCACTTCAAACTCGAGATCCTTACGTCGTACATCAGCATAACTCTTCTGTCTGCTCTGTGCTGTCAGCATACGAGCTCGGATCTTCTGTATGGCTGCATTGGTAGTCTGCACTAACTCGGGGCCTAGCATCCTCTGCTCTCCAACCTCGCCCCAGCAGACAGGAGATCTACAGCACTTGCCATACAGAGCCTCGAACAGTGCCATACCGATAGTAGCCTGGTAGCTGTTATTATAGGCAAACTCCATCAGATGCAGATGAGAGTCCCAACTTCCTGAAAACTCTAGCACGCAGGCCCGTAGCATGTCTTCCAAAATCTGGTTCAATCTCTCTGTCTGACCATCAGTCTGAGGGTGGAATGTCGTGCTGAAGTCTAACCTCGTACCTAAAGCAAGTTGAAGTCCTTTCTAGAACTTCGATGTGAAACGAGCGTCTTTGTCTGAAATGATGGATACGGATACTCCATGTAGTCTCACAATCTCTGTCATATATAACTGCCCCCACTTACTGGCAGTGTAAGTGGATTTCCCTGGCACGAAATGGGCCGACTTCGTGAGTCTGTCGACCACAACCCAGATCACTGTATAGCCCTTTAGGGTCTTGGGCAGTCCCGTAATAAAATCCATCGACACACTCTCCCACTTTCACCCTGGCACACTCAAGGGTTGTAACAACCCGGCTGGACGTTGTCTAGGTGCCTTCACCTGCTGGCACACCAAGCACCTACTAACAAAGTCTGCCACTTCCCTCTTCATTTTCCTCCACCAGTAGACACTCCTCAAGTCCTGGTACATCTTCGTACTTCCAGGGTGCATGGTAAATGGAGAACTGTGAGCCTCAGTCAAAAGTTCTGTCTTGACTGCGCTGTCTTCCGGCACACACAAGCGTCCCTCAAACATAAGGCCATCGTCAGAGGATATGAAGAAGTCCTCACCTTGCCCTGTCTCTACCATACGACGCTTCTCGACCAAGTAAGGATCATTCAGCTGAGCAGCGATGATCTTTTGCCTCAAGGTTGGCTGAACTGACAACTGAGCCAACTGTGAGGTGACCTCACCTACTGAGACTGCAATCTCGGCTCTCTCAAAATCTCTAAGTAAGGGGGTCTACTTGGTGATTAGCGCTGCTGAATGTGCAACCTTCCTACTCAGCGCATCAGCCACTATATTTGCTTTACCTGGGTGGTACAGGATCTCGCAGTCATAGTCTTTCACCAACTCGAGCCACCTCCTCTGCCTCACGTTCAACTCCTTCTGAGTGAAGAAGTACTTCAGGCTCTTATGGTCGGTGTAAATCTGTATCTTCTCACCGTACGGGTAGTGCCTCCATATCTTCAGTGCAAAGACTACAGCTACCAACTCCAAGTTGTGGGTAGGGTAGTTCTGCTCATGAATCTTCAACTGGCGGGAGGCATAAGCAACTACCTTACCTTGCTGCATCAGGACACAGCCCAGTCCCTTCTTGGAGGCATCACTATAGATCACAAAGTTTCCCGACCCATCGGGCACTGTCAGGACTGGTGCAGTCACCAGCTTCTGCTTGAGCTCCTGAAAGCTACTCTCGCATGCTGGGCTCCAAACAAAAGGGGTTCCCTTCCTGGTCAACTGGGTCAACGGGCTGGCTATACATGAGAAGTCTTCCACGAATCTCCTGTAGTAACCTGCCAAGCCCAGAAAACTTCGAATTTCACTAACTGTGGACGGTCGAGGCCAGTTGGTCACCGCTTCAATCTTTGTTGGATCCACTGAAACTCCCTCATTGGAAACCACGTGGCCAAGGAACGTCACCTTCCTTAACCAGAATTCACACTTGGAGAACTTGGCATACAACTTGTTGGCTCGAAGAGTCTCCAAAACCTGGTGCAAGTGCTCCTCGTGCTCAGCCTCAGTTTTAGAGTAAATCAAGATGTCATCAATGAAGACTATGACGAACGAGTCTAGAAAATCCTTAAACACCCTGTTCATCAAATCCATGAACACTGCAGGAGCATTAGTCAAGCCGAAAGACATCACAACGAACTCGTAATGTCCGTACCTCGAACGAAAGGTTGTCTTGGGAATGTCACCGTCCCTAATCCTCAACTGGTGATAGCCTGACCGCAGGTCGATCTTGGAAAAGACAGTGGCTCCCTGCAACTAATCGAACAAGTCATCAATCCTGGGCAAGGGGTAGCGGTTTTTAACTGTCACCTTGTTCAGCTCTCGGTAGTCAATACAAAGGCGCATCGACCCATCATTCTTCTTCACGAACAACACTGGGGCTCCCCAAGGCGACACACTGGGCCGGATGAAACCTTTGTCCAGCAACTCCTGTAACTGGACCTTCAACTCTTTTAGCTCGGCTGGAGCCATTCTGTAAGGGGCCCTCGAGATAGGTGCAGTGCCCGGCTCTAACTCGATGGCGAAGTCTACCTCCCTGGGAGGCGGAAGTCCTGGGAGTTCATCGGGGAAAACGTCAGGGTACTCCCTTACCACTGGTTCGGAAGATAGGGAAACTTCTGGCTCTCTAATATCCACTACGCTTGCCAAGATGCCCCAAGTACCCTGGCTGAGTAGTTTACTAGCCTTCATGGCTGAGATGACCTTGGGTATACATACCATGCCTGCCCCCCTAAATTTGAAACTAGCCCCGGAGGGAGGGTTAAAGACAACTTCCTTGCCAAAACAGTCTATATTTGCATGGTTAGCTGACAGCCAATCCATGCCTAGAATCACGTCGAAATCCTGCATGTCTAACACTAGTAAGGTCACGTCTAACATATGATTCGCTATCTCTACCCGACATGCCTTTATTTGTTCTTTGGACAACAGGACCTCCCCAGATGGAGTAGAAAAAGACAAAACACTACCCTACTCGGGCCCTATCTAAAACGAAATGGTGAATAGTGAAGAATACTCAAACTCAGGTACTAAAGTCAAAAACAAGAATAGGCAGAAGCAGAAATCCCTATGGCTTGCCACGGTCACTTCTGGTCGCTCGCCAGCTTGCCTTTGCCCTTATCTCGTCCTCTACCTGAAAACATGACATGAAAAGAGTGAGTACAAAATACTCAGTAAGGGACCCACTACTAGTCCCACTAGGTGCCTGTTAGCTTCCTGTCAGAGTCCTGTAACTGGTACCCAATCGCTGGCACGTTCCGAACACGTGCAACATGCGCTCCCGTAGGAACGTAACTCTGGTCTTCGGTTCCCCGGGAGACACCTAGGACAATCGGGATGCGAGGACCCCGTCGAGTCATATCTATATCCATGCTAGACTGGTGTCCCGTCGGACCGCACAGTCCTAAATATGTGGTGATCCCCAAGGACACCCATGCAGGTACGACTCTAACAGGTTAAGCTAACAGGTACCCTAATCGCAGTATACATACACATGGCGTCATCATATAACATAACAGATAAATCATCATTACACTCTCCATCTCGACACCCGTCGTACAGCCATAACAGTTCTCGTCATCACAACATCATGTTATAATATAACCATATCATCAATCGCATCATACTATCATTAATTTCATGCATCGTACAGTCTAGTCCTCGACATGCACAATTGAAGGTATACGTGACCTCATAATTCTAAACATGGAGCTAGTAGTAGAAATCTCTTACCTGGAGATTTACTTGGCGAGTTTTAACCGCGAGGCAAGTGTGCTTTCCAAGCAACGAGGTCCTAACTGTTTAATACGCCAAAATTCGTAATTAAGTCACCAACGACTAACGGTTCAAAATTCAGTTGAAATGACTTACCCTAGAAAGAGGTTGCAATGCTGAGCCCCTACTGAAGAAATCCCACGCTGCAGCAGTTACTTGGTCCAAGACGTCCCTTAAGGAAAATAATTTAATTTAATTCCAAATTAAATTATTTAGTGTCCAAAGTCATTGAGTCTTACTGGGTAATGCCAAAATAATTAGTTTAATTACCGAAAATTGGATGGCAGGAGCCAAATTAGGCTTGGCGGCTCGGCTGGAAAGAGAACAGGGACCGGCTCGGCTCGCGGCGCAGACTGGCGCGACTCGGCTTGGTACAGCGTCTACGCACGTGCAGCTCGCACGCGGTGCAGACTGGGTCGGGCTTCGGGTCACGGAGCGGGGCTTCGGCCGGGTTGGGTCCTCACGCGACGAGGCGCTGGCTTCCGGATCCGGGTGGTCCGGCTACACCACGGCTTCGCTCGGCAACGGCTGCAGACGGACGTTTCGGCTGCGCTGCGTCGGATCGAAGCGGCGCGACGTGTCACAATCGTAACTTCGCGACACGATTGTGCGGCACTTGCTTAGCTCAATCAGCAAGTCAGCCGTTCGAAAATCGGAATCCGCAGTCAAACTCGCGGTATGACGTAGCCTCCCTTCCCGTTCTTGGAAAAATGTTTTTATAAAACGGGAGAGAGAAAGTAAATAGTTGAAAACGTCATAAAGAAAGCATTGAAGACTGTCAATTGCAAGGAAAATAACTCAACATGCAAAGAGTGCGACAAGGCTTGGGCGGGGGTCGGACTTAGTCATGTACCCCCTATAGTACATATTGAGAATTTTGGCCTTGGCAGGCTTGCATATGAAAAAGCCGAAATGTCACAATATGACTCGGCGACACCTAAACGAAAGAATTAACCTAAACTACTTTCAAGACATAAAGATAAAGTGATTTGGGGGTATTCGGGCATACGACCATCGGTAAATAATACCATGGACAATTATGCCCTTGACATTCTCCCCCACCTAAATGATTGACGTCCCCGTCAACTGGCGAAGCTTGAAATCTTCTATCTTCTGCTTCCACGCTTCAAGATCTTCGACACGTTCCCAGCTGGTCTCCTCCACAGGAAGGTTCTTCCACTTTACCAGATACTCGTGGATCCTTCGTGCGGGTCTTCTGCCCCTCCTTACTCGCTCGGCCAGAATTTCTTCAACATCTTTGTCTTCCTTCTGACTAAGGTCGATAATTGGGCGAGTTACGATATTCCGCTGCAGGTCTTCTGTGTCTTGGTGGTACGACTTCAGGTTGCTAACATGAATTACTGGGTAGATTTTCATCCATGTGGGCAACGCTACTCTGTAAGAAGTATTCCCTACCTTTTTCAGCACTTCAACTGGTCCTTCGTACTTCCTGACGAGACGTTGGTCTTTGCGTCCTCGAAACCTGACTTGCTCTGGTCGTAGTTTGATGAGTACCTGGTCTCCCGCTCAAAACTCAAGGGGCCGTCGCTTCTTATCTGCCCACTTCTTCATCCGTCTCGATGCTTTTTCTAAGTACGCTCGGGCGATGTCGTTTGTCTGTCTCCACTCCTTCGTGAAATTGAGGGCTTGAGGGTTCTTCCCTGCAAAAGGATGATCAACAAGGTGTGGCAGTACTGGTTGCCTCCCAGAAACAATCTCAAATGGGCTTCTCCCTGTAGATGAACTTGTCTGAGCGTTGAAACAGAATTGGGCTACGTCCAACAGCTGGACCCAATTCTTTTGCCTTGCGTTTACAAAATGGCGCAAGTATTCCTCGAGCATGCTGTTGAATCGCTCAGTCTGGCCGTCAGTTTGGGGATGGTAGCTTGATGATATGTTCAGACTCGTCCCCAAGAAGGAAAATAACTCTGTCCAGAAGGAGCCAATGAATCTACCATCTCTGTCGCTCACTATACTTGTCGGGACTCCCCACAATTTAACAACATGCTTAAAGAACAATTGAGCTGTTGTTTCTGCTGAACACTGCTTGGTGGCGGGGATGAAGGTGGCGTACTTTGAAAAACGATCAATGGTGACTAAAATGGCTTCAAAGTCGCCTACCTTAGAAAGATGGGTGATGAAGTCCATAGAGACACTCTCCCAAGGTCTTGTTGGAACCGGTAGAGGGTCAAGAAGTCCAGCAACCTTCACTTTCTCTACCTTATCTTGTTGGCAGATGAGACACGTCTTAGTGTACTGCATGACATCATCTCTCATATTCGGCCAAAAGTAACCCTTCTTCAACAGGGCGTACGTCCGCTGCCATCCGGGATGGCCAGCCCATAGAGTGTCGTGACATTCGTACAACAATTTCTTCCTTAAGTCCCCTGCTCTTAGAACATATAGTCGATTGCCCTTTGTGACTAACAAGTCTTCCTCGACCCAAAACTGTCGTGTTTTGCCCGCCTTCGCTAAATTCATGACATTCTGAGCGGCATGATCTTTCTGTAGGAACTCTCTCAAGGTGTCTCTGATCGACCCACCAATCTCGCTCCCCTGAAGGTGAGCTAACAGGCATATGGCTGCATGTTCTTGTTTTCGACTTAGGGCATCCGCAGCCTGGTTGCTCGACCCCTTCTTGTGCTCAAATTCGAAGTCGAACTCGGCCAAAAATTCCTGTCATCTTGCTTGTTTCAAAGTCAACTTTGGCTGGGTAAAGAAGTGGCAAGTTGCACTGTTGTCCGTCTTCACTACAAACGACGACCCTAGTAGGTATTGTCTCCAGGCCCTCAAACAATGTACTACTGCGAGCATTTCTTTTTCGGACACAGTATACCTCCTTTCCGCTGCATTCAATTTTCGACTTTCGTATGCGATCGGGTGCCCATTCTGTAGGAGCACACCCCCAACGCATAATCAGACGCATCTATCTCGACTTCGAAAGGTTTGGTCACATCCGCAATCCCTAGAAGTGGCCCCTCCATCAAGGCTTGCTTTAGGCCGTCGAAGGCGGCTTGGCACTCGGGGTCCCAATTCCAGTGAACGTCTTTTTTCAGTAGCTCAGTCAGCGGGCTTGCTCGTTTCGAGAATCCCTCGACAAATCGACGATAGTAATTTGCCAAACCGAGGAAGGAGCGTAACTCTGAGACTGATTTCGGCATTGCCCAGTCGCGTATCGCAGCAATCTTCCCTTCTTCCATTCCAATTCGGCCACACTCTATCACATGGCCCAAGAAGTTTATCCGCTCTTGTGCAAAAGAGCATTTTTCTCTTTTGACGTACAGTTGATTCTCCTTCAATTTCTGAAAAACCTTTTGTAGGTGGTCCCTATGTTCCTCCATGGTCGTACTATAGACCACTATATCATCCAGGTAGACTACTACGAATTTATCGAGATATTCGTGGAAGACCTGGTTCATCAACGTGCAGAAGGTGGCATGGGCATTGGTGAGACCAAATGGCATTACGAGGAATTCGAACGCACCATATCGGGTGACACAGGTTGTCTTCGGTTCATCTCCCTCTGCAATTCTCACTTGGTAGTATCCCGACCGCAAGTCTAACTTTGAAAAATACTTTGCCCCATGTAAGCGGTCGAACAAGTCAGTAATTATGGGAAGTGGATACTTGTTACGGACTGTGAGCTTATTTAGGGCGCGATAATCAATGCACAGTCGTAAACTCCCATCTTTCTTCCTTTGGAAAAGAACTGGGGCCCCATACGGAGCTTTTGCAGGCCTGATAAACCCTGCATTCAGTAGTTCATCTAACTGTTTCCGAAGTTCAGCTAACTCTGGAGGCGCCATACGATAAGCATTCTTCGCAGGCGGTTTTGCCCCTGGCACTAACTCGATCTCATGATCAATCATTCTCCGAGGTGGCAAAGACTTGGGCAAACTATCGGGCATCACATCACGGTATTTCTCTAGCACGCGCATGATCTCCTTAGGGACTGTCTCCCCTGAGTTCTCTGACGATTTGAGTGGGATGGCCATAAATGTTGGTTCGTCTCGAGAGAGACCCTTCTTTAATTGCATGGCCGAGATCATTTTCAATCCATCTGGTTGACGTAGGTCAGTCTGTACAACCGAGGGTGTAGGTCCAGTGATCACCAAGCATTTGGCCAAAGGCATTGGGATTACCTGATGTTCAAGTAGGAACTCCATTCCCAGTACCACATCAAAGTTGTCCATTTTTACTACTACAAAGTCTACGAGGCTACTCCATCCTCCCAATCTTATCATCGTTCGTTTCACTAGTCCGATGATAGGTAGGGCAGTAGAATTCACGGCTTTCATTCTTCCAGCATCCTTCTCCCAGCGGAGATTCAAACGTTTAGCTTCTACTTCTGTTATGAAATTGTGGGTGGCACCGGAGTCAACTATAGTGCTTTTGGTTGGCTTTTGGTTGATCCAGGTGTCAACGTACATTAAGCCCCTTTCCACTGACGTGTTCGTCTCCCCCACCTTTTTCTGGAGAGATGACAGAAATTTCAAGGCCCCCATTCGAGAGTTATCAACTTCTTCTGTCTGATCTACTTCTCTCTCGGTCTGACTTTGTTGATTGTCTGAATCTGAGGTTAAAGATGCCTGGAATGCATTGAAAGCAGTTTTGTTCGGACATTCCCTGGCCATGTGTGGTCCCTTACATATGAAGCAACTAAGAGGACGATTGGACAGATTCTGGTTACTTGATCCTCGCCAGGAGTTTCCAGTATTCGATTGATGGGATCTACGATCTCCATTAAAGCGTCTGTCCCCTCCTATAGTTTTAGGAGAACTTGGGCGGTTGTTCCTACTTCCTCCAGATGAGGAACTTGGATGACGTCTCGTATCTTGAGAGTCGTTAGACAGGTCAAACAGCCGTTCGGCTGCAGCGTACGCGGACGTGAGGTCTTGAACTCTTTGTTCATATAGCTTCGTCTTCGCCCACGGCTTCAATCCTTCGACAAAACAGAAAACTTTGTCTTTCTCGGACATATCGCGTATATCCAACATCAGTCCTGCGAACTGCTTCACATACTCCCGAATACTACCGGTGTGTTTCAGCTCGCGTAACTTCCGTCGAGCCAAGATCTCGACATTTTCAGGGAAAAATTGTGAGCGAAGCTCTCTCTTCAAAGCGTCCCAAGTATCTATTGTGCAACGTCCCTCCTGGATGTCAACAAATCGGGACCTCCACCATAACTTGGCATCCTCAGACAGATGCATCGTCGCCAACGTGACTTTGGCTTCCTCTGTAATCGTGTTTGTGGCCCTGAAGTACTGCTCCAGGTCAAAGATATAGTTTTCTAGGGCCTTCGCGTCTCTTGCCCCACAGAAGGGCTTTGGTTCCGGTATCTTCACTCTACTAACCGGAATGGCTCCCCCAGCGGGAGCTTGATTTGCCATTGCTCGCATTGTGAGGCTCAGTCTCGCATTCACATCTGCGATTTCATTTCTGACGACATCGAGGGTAGCTCGGAAGTCCTCTGACATGCCGTTTATCATCTTTAACAGCGTCTTTTGAGAGCTATCCATCTCTTGAACACGCTCCTCAATATGGGCAACAGAGCCCGTCGAACTATCTCCACGCTCGTAGTTGACAGTTCTTCCGATGTTTATAGTTGTTTCCAGGGCGTCGACCCTTGTCATCAACTCTTGTATAGGAAACCCTTCGACACGGCCAGCTACCGCATCGATCGTATTAGTTTTCTCGGAAATTTCTTCGAGACGAGACTCCAAGTAGCGGATGGAGTCGGGAACTTCGACTAGGTAGAGCATCTGTTCTTCTAGCTCTACTAGTCGGTCTTTCTGGGCCTTGCCCGATGGATTCGACGACGACATGTTTCGGTCTTATCGTCAATTAGCCAATTTGGCTCTGATACCACTTGTCACAATCGTAACTTCTCGACACGATTGTGCGGCACTTGCTTAGCTCAATCAGCAAGTCAGCCGTTCGAAAATCGGAATCCGCGGTCAAACTCGCGGTATGACGTAGCCTCCCTTCCCGTTCTTGGAAAAATGTTTTTATAAAACGGGAGAGAGAAAGTAAATAGTTGAAAACGTCATAAAGAAAGCATTGAAGACTGTCAATTACAAGGAAAATAACTCAACATGCAAAGAGTGTGACAAGGTTTGGGCGGGGGTCGGACTTAGTCATGTACCCCCTATAGTACATATTGAGAATTTTGGCCTTGGCAGGCTTGCATATGAAAAAGCCGAAATGTCACACTATGACTCGGCGACACCTAAACGAAAGAATTAACCTAAACTACTTTCAAGACATAAAGATAAAGTGATTTGGGGGTATTCGGGCATACGACCATCGGTAAATAATACCATGGAAAATTATGCCCTTGACACGACGCGGCTGGCTGACGGATCGGCTGCGGATCACGAAGGGTGACGCGGGCTTGGCTTCGGGCGACGGCTGCGAGAGACGACTGCTCCGGCAGACGCTCGGCGTGCGCGGATCGGCTTGGACGATTCTTCCGACGCGGCTGGAAGCTCGGCGACGGCTCGGGTGGACTGCAGACTCGGCTGCGCTGCTGAACAGAGAGGGGAAGGCTTGGCGGCTCGGGTTCGCGGCGGCGTGCGGCGGCTAGGGTTTTATTAATAAATCTTTTTTTTCTCCCTTTTTCTCTTTTCTTTTCCCCCCTTTCTTTCTTTGATTTTTCTCTTCTTATTTACGCACGAGACCCAAGGCTTTTTATAAGACAATATCTCTTTTCTTTTCCTTCAAATAACCCAAACCAACCATCTCCTCTCTCTCTCCAAATCTCACCAAACTCAACCAACCCTCCTTTCAATTAGCAATAACTCACTAAATAATTTCTAAATACTAAAATAGGTAACATAATAGAAAAATACTTAATAATAAAAAAAGTGGAAAACCCAACTTTAATAAACCGGAAAATTCAAAATGATAAGGTTCTCCCAATAAATTTGTCTTTTCCAAGACCATACATAAATATTAATAGTAAGATGAACAAAAACGAGTTTGTTGGGGCGTTACACCCAAACACACGAAGAGGAACCTCAGACACAAGGCGAGTAGAGGGGTAAGACTCCTTAAGACAATCTAAGGGAGTCTGAAGGTGGAGGATACGAGAAGGCATTCTATTGATTAAGTGAGTGGCTGTAAGAATAACATCTCCCCACAGGTATGATGGAAGGGAAGTGGAAAGCATAAGGGAGCGAGCTACTTCCACAAGGTGACGGTTTTTTTGTTCGACCACTCCATTTTGTTGAGGAGTGTAGGCACATGAGGTTTGGTGAGCAATCCCTTTGGAGGTTAGAAATTCACTAAGGTTATGGTTTTGGAATTCCCGACCATTATCACTTCGAAGAATTGCAATTTTTTGTGAAATTATGTTTCAATAGTATGATAGAAGTTTTGGAAAATGGATGAAACCTCGGATTTATCTGTTATAAGGTAGACCCAGGTAAGACGGGTATGGTCATCGATAAAAGTTACAAACCACCGCTTTCCCGATGAGGTGGTGACCTTGGAAGGACCCCAAACGTCACTATGGATGAGGGTAGACGGTTGTGTAGGTTTATATGATTGTGAGGGAAAAGAGACCCGATATTGTTTAGCCCGGATACACATATCGCAAGATAGAGAAGATACATCAAGTTTAGAAAAAAGGTGGGGAAATAAATATTGCATATATGTAAAGTTTGGGTGGCCCAGTCGAAAATGCCACAACATACAGTCTTTGTTCAAAAGTGCTAAAGTAAGATGACAGTAAACTAACCCTAGACAAACTACTATAGGAGGTATCATCATCAAGGATGTAAAGTCCCCTTCTATGTCAAGCAGTGCCAATCGTCCTCCTCGAGCTCATGTCCTGAAAATAGACCGATACAGATAAGAAGATAGCTTTACAATGCAATTCACGAGTGATCTTGCTTATAGATAACAAATTGTAAGACAGTTTAGGGACATGCAAAACACTCTGGAGAGTAAAACCGTTAGAGGGAACTATTTGTCCTTTGCCAGCGATTAGAGCTAGAGAGCCATCAGCTATTCGAATTTTTCATTACCGGCACACGGGGCATAAGAGATAAAGTGTTTCGAAGAACCTTTCAAGTGATCTATAGCCCTTGAGTCTAAGATCCAGGGATTCTTCCCATCAACGCTAATAAGCCCAAGGGACTGAGGCATACCTGACTGAGCAATGGCACCCAGAGTCGGAGTCTTGGTCTGGCTCGCAGTAGGATCAGTTGATTGAGAGGTGCTGGCAGGGGTAGTCTCACTAATGTATGCACGTCCTGAGTTCTGTTTCTCGTTGGAGGACCGTTTGTTACCTCTTGGGGGACGACTGTGGAGTTTCCAACACTGATCCTTGGTGTGCCATTGTTTCTTGCAGTGCTTACACACAGGAATTGACTTCCCATTATTCTTGTCACTGTCATGATTTGAGGACCGAGCGCTAAAGGCAGCGGAGTCAATGGTAGGGGTAGTAGTACACCCATGGCATTAGTGCGATCCTCTTCCAGGCGGACTTCAAAACAAACTTCCATTAGGGAGGGAAGAGGTCTTTGTCCGAGTATACGACCACAAACAGTATCAAATTTGGGATTAAGTCTTGCAAGGAAGTCATAAACACGATCAACCTCTTCAAGTTTAGCATATTGAGTATCGTCATTTGGTGTGTCCCAAACTGTCTCTCTGCACAAATCCATCTCTTTCCAGAGGAGAGAGAGCTTGTTAAAATAGGTAGTCACGTTCAGAGTCCCTTGTTTGCAATTATGGACCTGTTTTCGCAGTGTATACAACCGAGAGGCATTCTGTCGTTTCGAGTAAAGGATTTGAGTTGTATCCCACAAATCTTTTGCTGTGGCAGCAGATAGTAGAGGCTTGTCGATCTGTGGTTCTATACTATTAATCAACATGGACCGAATAAGTGAGTCCTCCCCTTTCCAAAGTTGTTCCAAGGCGTCTCCTGGTAGAGGACGTACAGTCCCTCCAGTTAAGAAGTCGAACTGGTGGCGACCTTCGAGGAACATCTTTATTGATTGGGACCAAGAAAAATAATTTTTCCCATTTAATTTTTCACCTGAAAAATTCTCTGTAGACGAACCCAAAGAGCCAGTTATATAATTTGACAGTAAATTAGGGAACGAAGTTATCGGGTTCTTGGAATACATCGGTAACTCGGTTGGTTTGAAATGCATCAAAGACTCACCCGCTTCAATGTTCGATCTGTTTTGAGGTTGATTAATTCCGTTACCAGAAAACAACGGTTGCTGTAAAGAGTCAACGTACAGCGGATGCTTACTGTACAGATTTGAAAGATTTACGGTTGAGGGTTGCTGTCCGGAGCTCATAGGCGGCGCGTGAGGATGCGAATGGCCGGAAGGGCTTGACGGTTGGACATCCGACGGTGCGTAAAAGGGAATGGGCTGGGCGGTGAGATGAAACGGCCCATGCGCTGGAGAGAAGCGGCGCGTGAAGCATCTTCTGGTCAGACGGTGGCTCGTACGACTGCGAAACCACTCCCGTTGGGTAGATCGACGGTTTCTGTAGGTTCTGAAGCAGTTTCTCCATGGCGGCAGCGACGACAGTGACGGGTTCAATTTCGATCTGGGTTTCTCCTAGGGTTTTGTTATTGCTTTGCTCTGATACCATATTGAAAGCAATTAACAACAACCCGAGACTTACGTGGAAACCAGAGAACCGGGAGAAAAACCACGATACTTTAGTTTTTATTATTTTTCTTATGAATACAATTGGTACAAATAGAGAAAATAAATATAGTACAATAGGAGTAAGAAAGGAAAAGATCTAGGAAATATTTAGGAAATAAAATCTTATATATTATTCTTTCCAAAAATACTCTAAGGACAAAGCCCTACTAATTCTAACAGTAGGCTTTAAGGTTTTATTTGTGAAGATTATGATTTCATATTTAAGTTAATGAAAGTGTTTTACATTCCTACATCATGAAGTTGCATCCTTTATCTTTTTAAACATGTGTAGCCATATACTGCTTTTACTTTAAGTTTAAACTGTAACAATCTATTCTTTCAGTGCATATCATACTTACGGTTGCTGAACATCATAGTGCCATTGTTCCTTGGCAACTTATAGCTGAAAGGACCGGTGTTGTTCTGAAGTTTGTAAGTTTAGGTGAACATAATGTCCCAAACTTACTAGAGTTAAAGGAAATGTTTTCAACAAAAACAAAGCTTGTGGTTACCTATCATGTCTCAAAATGTACTGGGTACACCATTCTATTTGATATTTAGCATTTTTTTAAATCTATTTCCTTTTTACACCATTCAATTTATAAACATTACTCAAATAAAACAAGTAGTAGGTGAATATTTCAAACTGAAGTGTTATCATATTACTTCAGTTATCACACTTCTAGTGGAAAGGTTTGCAGCTGAATAAAAATAATAAAGTCAAATGAATGAAGAATGAAAAGAACTGTCAGACATTTTTCCTTCTCTTGATCTGTGTCTAGTTACTCTTGATATCTTTCTAATAATAACTCTATGCAAATAGTGGAATTCAGTATGATTTGATTTTTTTCTCTGCAACTTATGTTCTTCCAATTGAAGAAATAGTTGGCTTAGCACATCATTTTGGGGAAAAAGTGCTTGTAGATGCGTGCTAGAGTGTTCTACATATAGTTGTCGACATCTAGGCACTTGATGCTGACTTTCTTGTTGCTTCTTCTCACAAGGTTAGGTTGTTTTCTTATTAATTAAATGGCAAGCCTTACATTTGGGCATATGAAGATAAGGAATAAACGTGCTTAAGATGTGTGGGCCTACAGGCATTGGATTCTTGTAGATTGATCTATTGTTTGCAATGCCTCCATTCTTAGGTATGTCCTTTGAGAAGATAAGTTATGAAATTAAAATTGCATCAGTTCGTTTTTAGGAAGTCAGTATCTAATTTTCATATTTGGTCCTACATGGCTCTAGATGGTGGAGATTTCTTGACCATTCCACATTTGCACAACCTCGTTCCAGGTTAGTGGACTCCATGGTTGCAATTTTGTCCTTTTCTTTTTACTTTAAAATGAAATTTTTCTCAATGTATTTATTTTATATGATGTGGAAAAATTAAAACGTTCAATATATAGGGCTCAAGAATTGCAAGAGACCTAAATAACTGTCGTTTAGCATTATTTGTTTGCTCATTTGTTCTCATAATAATTGACACTTGATAAATAATCTTTTTGAAGTCATTATGAGATTTAAATAGATGACTTCTTGAATGGTGCTAACATTTTGTGATGTCTATTTTATTCGAACTATTCATTAATTGATGCCTTTTTACATATCCTTTCATCTCTTCTATGTATTCTCTTCCTACCCAAATGCCTTCTGATATTTGCATTAAGAAGTCTTTTTGGTGGACAATATTGTCCTTAATTCTACTAATTACTCATATCCCCCTTCGTTAGATTTGAAGCTGGGACGCCTACAATTGGAGAAGCAATTGGTTTGGGGAGCTGCTATTGATTATTTATCTAGGATCGAAATGCAAAAAATTCATAGTTACGAAGTGAGTTGATTGAAATTTGGTATATACCCTTTGTTTGAGAATTTTTGGGCGGTGAAAAATGCGTGAAGCAACTAAATCAGGGTATCAACTAAATAAATACCTTCATAGTAAGTTAGTAATAGAATTTTTTTTCTTTAATCAAGGAATTTATGTATTATTTTTCTATCAACTAGGTTACCTGGAACACTGAAAATTCAGAATGATATGATAAATATGTTTACTAGTTTTAAGACTTTAGTCTAACGACGAGGAGGTGTTGTATGCTAACAGGAAGAATTGGCGAATTATCTATATGAAAACCTTCGTGCATTCCCTAACATTCGAATATATGGCCCAGCTCAATTTAGACTTTAGTGTATTTATAAATTATTTAATTAAGCAACGGTTTCATGGACTACATTTTTTCTACATAATTATCGATGTATACATTGTTGACACTTACCTGCCTTTGTTTTTTTTCAATACAAAGTCTCAAATTCCCTGGGATCAAAATTATAGTGACTCGTTGAACTAGTATATGAGATTTTAATTATTGCTTAATTAGCCATGTTATTTGGCAATTGCTAAGAGACATCCATAAACATAAGCAATATTTGATGGTTGAACAAATAGGTTAGATAGATGAAGTATTGATACATAAAATCATGTAGCTATAAATTTTATTGTTATTATTATTGGTTGGCCTAATAGTGTTAACATTAATGTGTTATTAAATATTTTGAAAAAAAAGTGAAAAAAAGAGACTAAACTAATAATCTACCCTATTATATATGGGTGTGTTCATAGTTTGTTGGAGCTTGTGTTTTCTAGAATAGAATCAGACCAAAATCGAAAATCAAATTACATTATGTGGTTTGGTTTGACTTCACAGTTTGCCTTTTATCAACATATGTTTTTTTTTATATATATTTTTTAAATTCCTGAAAGTGATCGTGGCTATGAGAGAGTGAGAGTGGCATGGCATGGCGGTAGCGGTAAGAGTGAGAGATGTTGGAGTGGAGACAACCAGATTTAAGAGACTGAAAGTGGTGTGACCGTCGGAGGTGAGGTGAGGTATGAGGGAGGGAGGTGATCATCGAAAAAGTTAGATGGAGAGAAAAAGAAAACATAAAGTTAAGTTGAATAAAATTGAATAGATAAAGGTAACAATATAGATTTATATTTTGTCATACCTAATAAAATCTTTAAAAATTGGTTGGTAATAAAAAAGGTTTGTCTTTGATTATTTGTGAAATTACCCTTCCCCTTCCACGAAAACTCTCTCCATCTCTCTAATTTGCTACCCACTCCTCCGATTTGCCATTTGAGTTCGTCGAGTTCCTCTTCTTCATGTGAATTCGTAGCTATGGATGCTCTTCTTCCTTCTTTTCTTTTTTCGAACATCACCTTCTTCCATCATATATCCCAACCTTGGTTATGTTCGTTGGAAAATATTTATTTGACGAAACTAGCTGGTCATACATAGCTTGAAGAACAAAGAAAGGAAGTTGGTTCTGAAGCATTATTATTATTATTATGCATGTCCCTAATTATTTCTCGTTCTATAGATTCATAATAGCAAGAATAGACATTCTTTTGAATTATTGGAAAATGATATGGGGAATTAAATAGTCATATACATAATCTGATATTGTAAAATCAATAAAACATCAGTTTGAGTACAAGAATCCTAGAATTTCTACCGAATGCTAAAGATATATCCATAGCCCCAGCAAGCATGATAAGAAATCAAAAGCTTGATCATACATTGAAGTTCTTAACAACTCTTAGTTAATGAAATATATACATCTAACAATCTGTCATTTTGATGCTCACTTTCTGACAACTATACCATGTTAAACTTTGGACCATTTGATTAGTTAATAGATAACATTATTTTTTTTTTAACAAAAATCATTAATCTTTACAATACAGCTTAAGAACTTTCTTGAAAAAGTTAGAGAAGAGGTTATATAAAAGAGAGTTACAGCTTTTATTTTTGGGTAAAAAGAGTAGGCAGGAGGTTGAAAAATGAGAAATGGGTAAAGAAGAGTTTATTGTGTTCTGTCAAAATTTGTTGGTCCAGAGGGTGGGGGTTAATTTGTTTCTTGGTTAAAGGAGATTACCAAATATTGAAAAGGAAAAACAAATAAATAAAATTTTGAAAATTTTATACATTAGATAATTAAGTGTGATTGAGAATCTACGTCAGCAAGCAGCCGCTATGGGTGGACCTTCTTTGTATTCCAACTTCGAGCCATTTCCACAATGCCTTGAACGCTCACATTTTTGCGACATAGATAGCTATTTAAAAAAGGGAGCTTAAGCGCTCTTTTACAATTTTTAAGCAATGCTTAGATATATCCAATAAAGGTACTATAAATAATTTATGAATCTCTTGCTATCCTAGTATTAGAAATTTCTTCACGATTCTATTGAATCTAATTTTAATTTTGCAACTATTTCCAAAGTAAACAATAATAACAATATTGTAACGTTTCAAAAGAATTTAGGTTTCTTTATTTATTTTTTTTTTTATAGAAATGACTATGTACTTTTTTATATTTTCCCCATAAATATTAAACTAAAGTCATGAAATATGATAAGACTCAATTGTGATCAAATTATATGGTGGAAACTTATAACTAATTACGGAATACTTAAATAGGGAGAATTAAGAAATAAGAATGAGTTGTGATTTATTGTAATTTGTAGTTAAATAGATAAATGGTTGAATTTCGGGCACTAAAACGAAACATCGAATCGGCGCTCGATAGGACACATTTCCACACCTTTTGTTTTTTTCTCCACGTGGCTATAAAAATACAAAATAAATCATTTATGGAAAAAACATAGTTTGATGAAAAGTTCTGAAGAAATTATTTTAAATAACAGAATTTATTTTTTAAAATATTTATAAATAAAATATTTTAATGACATATAGTTATTTATGTTTAATAAGAAACCTCTCCGAGATAAATTTTTTTATACTTGATAGAAAAATATTTTATCTGTTTTATTATTTTTATTAATATAAAAATAGAGTTGTTTTAAAAATTAGAGTCGTTTTTAAATATATTAAATTTTTAGATTCTATTAAATAATGTCTATTAGTAAAATAGTATCACTATTTATAATAGTTTGTCTAAAAACTATTTATAATAGTTTGTCTAAAAACTATTTAAAAAAACAAGTGCATTAAGTATTCTTTTGCAAAAAATGTGTATGCACGTATACATTCTTTTAACTTTAATTATATATTATTTTTTTAATTCAAAATCTCCAATAACTTAGTTAAAAATTAAAAGGTTTCATTTCATTTCATTTCAAATTTCAAAAAACAACTTCCCTTCGCAGCTTCTCTCTCATTTCTAAATTTCTTCATCTTTCTTCTCAACGGCAACTATCTCCCTCCTCTTCCCCCCCTCTCCGCCTCCCCTTCTCTCTCGATCTCTTGTCTCCTTCGTCTTCCTCAGAATCTTCACTCTTCCTTTCTCTCAATTTCTATTCTCTAAAATGAAGCATCCACCCAAGAAACCCTATCTTGCTAAATACCCATCTCGCCGATCCACTGCCATTTTCTATTCCATGCGCTAACGGCGCCGGAATCAAGGGCGGAAGACCCCTCGGAAGCCTATGTCGTCTTCCAAAGAAAATGCTTCACCGTCAGATCCCAAATTCCCAACTCCATGGTTCCCGATTCCAAACCCTCGCCGACTAAGTTGAAGAGCCTGCTCCATCTTCTAACCCACTTAAGCGGAAGCTCAGTATGGAGACCGTTCCTGAGAATTCCATCCCTGGGTTGTCTGATTCTGTTGTTAAGGTAGTTTACGTGGTGTGATTATGGATGTTTTGGTATATTTTTTTCTTAATTTGTGTGGTGAAATGATATTTTCCTGTAATATGAAAAATTAATTTGGTCTTATGTTGAATCATCTCACAGATTAGAGAAGATGTAAAATCTGGTGTAGAAAATTTAACAGAGGAGTGTGTATCCACAATGGCAGCCGTTACTCGGCTTCTAATGAAGGTTTTTATCTTCCTCGTGCTAATATGCGCACCTGAGTGCACCCCTATCCCTGCAACCGTGTACTAAAAAAAAGTTGCAGTTGTCCAAAATGTCTATATATAATTTGTATGCCATCCTTTATATTTTTAATTTTGTAATTTCGTAGATTGGTTGAACTGACTTCAGTATGCGGTTGAAATCATAAACTCAAGATTAATCATCAAGTTTTGGACCTTGTTAAGTGAAATTAGTTCTATTACTAAAGCATGAAAAAAGATAAACTTTAATAAAGATTAGAAAATGTTCGACACTTTATAGTCTTGATTTGTGTCAAAGACTACTTAAAGCATGAAGTCTCTCATCATGATATTGTGAAAAATTGCATGCCTTTAGTAGTTCATGGTCTCCACTGTTCTTCCTTTTCATGGTTAACCTTTTAAAATGAATTGAATACAATTTTAAACACCATCTTTATAATCTCAGAATAATTATGCAGGGTTTATCAGAATAATATGTTTGTTTCTTCAGATATACTTAATATTTCATTGATTGCTCATTCATTTTGGTTTCCATTTTTAGTCGATTATGGTGGCTCACTTTGGAAACTTGTTACATAGCTACTGCCAAAAGCTTTAAATTGCCTTCCGGATGCACCTCAAAATCAGCTTCATTCTTTGTGTTTTCTAATTTCTAGCTCACTCAATTCAGCCATGGAAGTACGGAGGTAAGTAAAGTTCCCTTTTGGAATTCAAGTTCTTCTGTACTTCTTGTTGGAGTTTGAGAGGCATTTTTGTTGTTGTTCTTCTTCTTGCATAACTGTGGTTGTGGAATTTGGGTTTTAGGTAGTGAAAGAACTTGTATTATAGTTTTCTGTGGTAAAAGGAATTGGACCCACTTGCCATATGTTCACTCAATTTGATTTTTTACTGTAAGTTGAGTCAGTTGTGGTCATTTTGAAGGGGTTCAACTGCATCTGGGAAGTTGGGAAGGAGTCAAAAGGGATTTTTTAAGCCAAAACTGACTTCTCTCACTTTGCCAGAATTGACTTCTCTCACTTTCTTTCTCTGCACTTCTAACTTCCAAAGTTTTTGTGATTGTTAGTAGTTTCATCAAGTATTTGTGTTTGCTACTTGGTTATGCTTCATAATTGCTTTAGATTCACAAAAATACTATAACCTGTAGCCCTGTAATTCTATCCATTTCAGGAGTTTGTGATCTTTTTGTGTGTAGGAACTAACACAAATTGAATATTTAAAAAGTGAAAAGAAGTTGGGTTTGTAGAAAATAAGTGCCATTTGGTTGAGAAGACTACTTTGGAAGATGGTTTTATTTTAACTATGACTGCATTTGCTAGTTTGTTTTTTGGTACTTCATTCACCATCCATTTTCTCTCCATGGTTGAGTTTCTCCCCTCATTTATTTTTTATAACATTCATTAGATCACTCTTTAAATCATTCAATTACAAAGGAAAGGCTACTTCAATTCATCATCAGTAAACTATTTTTTTCCTTTAGTAACAATCACTCACATCATTGTCATTTCTCTATGTATTGTCTATAGACCAGGGCGATTTCTAGTTCTCTTCTAAGATTAAATAATTACCAGCTAATCATTTAGGAAGTATTGCAGTTAAATGGTTGTTGGGTTGTCAACTATACTATTTTTTATCTGTTTTCTGTGTGCGGTTGAAATTCTTCTGATGTCCCCCATCTCCTGTGATTCTTTTCTTCAAAATCAAATAGTAGAAGTATCTGTTGGTTCATTTGTTCCACTTGCTTTGTCCCCTGTCCAGGAGTAAACCTTCGTATATTGGAGAAACATGCTCACTGAGAACATTGAGATCAATTTCAACAAGCTTTACTACTAGTTTTGATAGGCTTACGAGTTTTGGAAACATAAGATTTGATTGAGAAGTTAGGAGTAAAGGTTTGGGATATCTTAAATGTTTGGGTGATAGAAACCCGGTATTTCTTCATTTGTGGAATGAAATACTTGTCATGTTGTGTGTGATTGCTACCTTGTTGGATCCTTTGTTCTGTTACACCTTGTTGGTTGATTAAGGCAAAAGATGTGTTGGATTTGACAACAAGATGAGAATAGTAGTTGTAATTGTTAGCTCAATCATAGACTTCCTCTACATAATTCTTATAGTCTGTCATTTTCATTTTAGATATTCCAAATTTTATAATGCAAAACCTGATGAAGCCGATGATGGTGTTTGCACAAGAGCTTGGAGATTCTTTTTATCTTACTTCACAATTGACGTTCTTTCAGTTCTTCCACTCCCCCAGGTATGAAACTTCAGCCTTTTGCTCGCTTAGATTCTATCAATCTTATTGTCAAATTTGTCCATTCCATTTGTAACCAAGGATTCATTTGTAGGACAAGAAAGATAATCATCATTTAGAATATATATGTGAGAGTGCACACACAAAAACAACTAATTATTCAAGCAGAAACATAAAAGCATAATTTACGGAGCATACTGTCCTAAGTTAAGTTTGTGCTATAACAAGATATCCACTCTTGATGTTAAAACACAAAGTCGTATTGTCTAATCCCTTTAGTAATCTACAAGAACTCCAAAGAAATAAGCTCTGGGTCATTATCAATTTTGTTTTCCATCCTAAAATATTCAATTATTCTCCTCTTTGGGAAATTATTGGAGGATGACCATGATTGAGATCTCAAATCTTTACACCAACAGCTGTTTGAATGTCTTTTCTATCTTTTCTTTCTTCTTACCTGGGAGGGGTTAAAAATTTTCATTTCTTGTGCATTATTAGCCATGCAGGGTTTACAGAAAGATTTGAACTTTTCATTTGTGGTCGTGAGCTGGCCAATGCATTTTTCGAATTGATCGATCGTATTTATCAGGTAAGAGGTGATTATATCAATCATTAATGTTAGAAGGGTGCACAGATGATGAAACTTTTTAGCCAATTTCATGGCATTTGAAAGAGAGAAAGTACATTAGTATTGAACTCAAGTTAAACTGGATAGTCTATCACCTTTTGGAAGATAACTTTCCTGTACTTTGTTCCATCTTGTATAGACCCTTTCAGTCGAAAGGTTACCAAAGGAATCGTTTTTGTTATGTGTTATGTGCTTAACTCCATAACAATGTGCGTCCAAGCTCTACATGAGCATTCTATTTTTCTTGCTTGGTATACTTGTGCATTATTGGTTTATGTGCCATGTCAAGAAATAATAGTTTCTATTGGAACGTTTTAGTGTTTCGGTTCCATGATAATTGGAATGGTTGTAATGATCTTTTTCTTTTAAAACAAACAAAATTGGCACAGAGGATGATTAGAAGACCAGATCAGGCAACACAATGAGAAGCATGGCTCAGCTGTTTCTTATGTATCTCGTTTCTTATGTAATGACTCTTTGGACTTCAATTGCCAAAAAGATGAGGATGATTCTTATGAAGTGACACTTGATGATGATTTTCTTACTGCTTTGGAATATGGAATGCCACCAGCTTCTGGACTGGTATGCTTGTCTTTTCTGTCTGTCCACTTTTATGCATCTCGTTTCGGATGGGATCCTTAATGCACCGCTAGTGAAACTCTAGATCATTCCATTCTTTTGACATAATAAAATCACAGAAAAAGTAGATTAGAGAGTGGCCAATGAAAGTATCTTGAATAGATATTTCATAGCTGCTATGAAGTTTTTCCACATGCAAACATTTAAAAACCAGCTGCTGAAGTCTCCCATGTGAAAGCAACTAAACAAGTAGTCTAAAATTTTGAAGTGCATACAAATTAACGAATCTGGGATGATATTTGATCTATAATTAAATTGTGGAACGTATGATGGATGTTTCGTTGTACTTGGATGTTTAGTATCCCTTTTCCTCGCTGTAATAGATGGAAGAATTTAACTTTCAAGGAATTGGAATTGATAGATTATATGTAGACCCCAAGATCGTAGCCTTTTTATTTATTTAGGGTGATGGTATTATTCTGATGCATGTGAAAAATACTCGTGTGTAGGCGGTGGTTTTAGTTCTCATTCCAAGCTTAAGAGGATATGGATTTAGATACCCATCAATTGATGATTTGTGGGGTATGTGGGAAAAGAACTAGGGGTTAAATAATTTGCAAAAGACCAATGTAAGCATCCAATTAGTGGATAGGTCCTATATGTTAGCCCCTTAGGCATAGTTGAGGATGTTCTTATTAAGGCAGGAGAACTTATTTTTCTCGCTGATTTTAACATCCTAGATATCCATAAATTTTTAGTTTAACCTCTTTAATAAAATTTGATAGAAAATCTTGTTTTCTTTTTGTAGGAATAAAGGAAAAAATGGAGTATAATCGAATTTGGAACCTTTGCAAGCAAGGGGAAGTTTTCTGTTCCCTATCTCTTTTTTCGATCCTTACAATCTTGCTTAAAATGCTTTGAAGACAAATTAAAGTTTTAAGTGGGGGGTAGGGTTGTAGCTTTGCATGTTCTATGTCCTTTGGGAAATTTTCATTTTGCCAAAAATGTTCAAATTTTAAACTTTTTCAATGTCTTTATTCTTAAAATAAATACTATGTCTAATTTGCTTTCTAGTTTAGACAAGCATGTCTGCCTAACCCTTGAGCATGGAGCTCGGGTTTGTGATTGTGTTTGTCATTTGAATATCTTAAATATGTTGAAAATGCATTCTTTGATAGCTTAGAAATGCGTAGAAGACATGCTATTCATTTTCTAAATATTGTAAATACTGTACATACTTAATAATGTGTTGAAAACATGTGCTGTTGAAAACATGGCCTAACCAAAACCAGATCTGCCTAGCCCTTAGAGTCCAGCCGGTTAGGTCAAGTAGAATGCGTTGAGCTCCCTCAGTATCAGAGCTTGTGTGGGGAACTCTTCACTTTTGGCCTAACCAAAACCAGACCTTCCTAGCCTTTAAAACCCAACCGGTTAGGTGAAGTAGAATGCGTTGAGCTCCCTCAGTATCAGAGCTTGTGTGGGGAACTCTTCACTTTTCGCCTAACCAAAACCAGACCTGCCTAGCCCTTAGAGTCCAGCCAGTTAGGTCAAGTAGAATGCGTTGAGCTCCCTCAGTATCAGAGCTTGTGTGGGGAACTCTTCACTTTTGGCCTAACCAAAACCAGACCTGCCTAGCCCTTAGAGTCCAGCCGGTTAGGTCAAGTAGAATGCGTTGAGCTCCCTCAGTATCAGAGCTTGTGTGGGGAACTCTTCACTTTTGGCCTAACCAAAACCAGACCTTCCTAGCCTTTAAAACCCAACCAGTTAGGTGAAGTAGAATGCGTTGAGCTCCCTCAGTATCAGAGCTTGTGTGGGGAACTCTTCACTTTTCACCTAACCAAAACCAGACCTGCCTAGCCCTTAGAATCCAGCCGGTTAGGTCAAGTAGAATGCGTTGAGCTCCCTCAGTATCAGAGCTTGTGTGGGGAACTCTTCACTTTTGGCCTAACCAAAACCAGACCTTCCTAGCCTTTAAAACCCAACCGGTTAGGTAAAGTAGAATGCGTTGAGCTCCCTCAGTATCAGAGCTTGTGTGGGGAACTCTTCACTTTTCGCCTAACCAAAACCAGACCTACCTAGCCCTTAAAGTCCAGCCGGTTAGGTCAAGTAGAATGCGTTGAGCTCCCTCAGTATCAGAGCTTGTGTGGGGAACTCTTCACTTTTGGCCTAACCAAAACCAGACCTTCATAGCCTTTAAAACCCAACCGGTTAGGTGAAGTAGAATGCGTTGAGCTCCCTCAGTATCAGAGCTTGTGTGGGGAACTCTTCACTTTTCGCCTAACCAAAACCAGACCTACCTAGCCCTTAAAGTCCAGCCGGTTAGGTCAAGTAGAATGCGTTGAGCTCCCTCAGTATCAGAGCTTGTGTGGGGAACTCTTCACTTTTGGCCTAACCAAAACCAAACCTACCTAGCACATAAAGTCCAGCCGGTTAGGTCAAGTAGAATGTGTTGAGCTCCCTCAGTATCAGAGCTTGTGTGGGGAACTCTTCACTTTTGGCCTAACCAAAACCAGACCTTCCTAGCCTTTAAAACCCAACCAGTTAGGTGAAGTAGAATGCGTTGAGCTCCCTCAGTATCAGAGCTTGTGTGGGGAACTCTTCACTTTTCGCCTAACCAAAACCAGACCTACCTAGCCCTTAGAGTCCAGCCGGTTAGGTCAAGTAGAATGCGTTGAGCTCCCTCAGTATCAGAGCTTGTGTGGGGAACTCTTCACTTTTGGCCTAACCAAAACCAGACCTTCCTAGCCTTTAAAACCCAACCAGTTAGGTGAAGTAGAATGCGTTGAGCTCCCTCAGTATCAGAGCTTGTGTGGGGAACTCTTCACTTTTCGCCTAACCAAAACCAGACTTGCCTAGCCCTTAGAGTCCAGCCGGTTAGGTCAAGTAGAATGCGTTGAGCTCCCTCAGTATCAGAGCTTGTGTGGGGAACTCTTCACTTTTGGCCTAACCAAAACCAGACCTGCCTAGCCCTTAGATTCCGGCCTGTTAGGTCAAGTAGAATGCGTTGAGCTCCCTCAGTATCAGAGCTTGTGTGGGGAACTCTTCACTCTTGGCCTAACCAAAACCAGACCTACCCATCCCTTAGAGTCCAACCGGTTAGGTCAAGTAGACACATACATATATGAGTCTAAATTCATACATATATCAAGTAAACTCAATGTGAATATGTGATTCTAAATTCATTTAATTTCGCTTTCAAATTTTTAAGAATGAAGTGACTTAATTGAATTCAATTTTGGTCGTTCCAATCGCATGATTAAGTTTGATTTCTAAAAGATGTAGGCTGGAAAAGGAGGTGAGCTAACATTGAATAGAAGAACCATAACAAGAGGGGCACTGGATTCATTGAGAAATGGGCGAGAGATTCCATGGCTCCCATTTCTTTAACTTTTGCAATCGATAGTAATGTCGATCTTGACAGGTAATGTTAATCTGTTTAAGTTGAGAGGTTTGGAATGCTTCATGAAAATTAAGGTTGATATAGTCTTTAATTTAATGTTGGTTTTGTAAAAAAAATTAAAGTCTGCTGAATTTGAGATTGGATATTGAAACAACTATCTTTTTTACTTGAAAATCTGAATGAAATTGCATTTCTCTTTTGTTTGAGTCAGATTCTTCTTTTGAATCTTGGAAACTTTTTTATTCATGTTTCTGTAATGTTGAATGGGTATGAAACAAAGTTAGGGGTTGAAATCTTGCAGGAATGTTGGAATGAAGATTTAGGAATTAATTCCTCTTTCTTAGAAGAATCTAAATCTATACAAAGGTCTTCTTTTTTGTTTCCAATCATCTGAGGTAATCTTGTAGGTTCTTTAATTCTTGGTGGAAATTCTAGACTACCTAAGGTAATTTTTGCTTTCTTAATAGTTTTTGTTGCATGTTTTCATGCCATTCTTGAAAATCTTGAGGTTGTTCTTGATTGTTCCCATGTTTGGTTTAGGTTTGTTTTGAACACCTTTTAGGTTTGTTTGAGACTCGGTTTGTTGCATCTACACACTTAATTGCTATTTTAGGACTTGAAGTGCTTTTTTTACAATGTTTGAATTTTTTTGGTAAGTTATGACTTACGAAATTATACTTGAGCATTGTTAGGCTATTTTTTAAGTTCGAATGGTACTTAGACATGTTGGTAGGTTATGAGTTATGAGTTACGAAATTATACTTGCACACTTGGTTGACATGTTGGGTGTTAGAGTGCTTTTATCGCACTTTTTGGAATTTTGGTCGGTTGTGATTTGCGAACTTATACTTAAGCATTGTTCGATCGTTTTGAAAGCTTACACACGTTTTGAACTCTTTTTAAGTTGGTCTGAAACAAAGTTTGTGGCACTAACACACTTGGTTGCCATTTTCGGTCTTGAAGTGCTTTTTTCACACTTTTTGAATTTTTTGGTAGGTTATGGTTTACGAAATTACACTTAAGTTTTGTTGGGTCATTTTGATAGTTCAAGTGATACTTAGACACGATTTGAACACCTTTTAGGTTTGTTTGAGACTCAGTTTGTTGCATCCACACACTTAATTGCCATTTTGGGTCTTGAAGTGCTTTCTTTACGATGTTTGAATTTTTTTGGTAGGTTATGAGTTACGAAATTATACTTGAGCATTGTTAGGCCATTCTTTAAGTTCGAATGGTACTTAGACATGTTTTGAACAGGTGTTAGGTTGTTTCGAACTAAGTTTGTTGCACATACAGACATGATTGCCATCGAAGGGCTTTTTCCACACTTTTTTGAACTTTTTGGCAAGTTATGAGTTACAAGCTTTTACACTTAAGCGTCATTGGGTCGTTTGAAAGCTAAGACGTGTTTCGAATGCCTTTTTGGTTGGTTTGAATCTAAGTTTGTTGCACTTACACACTTGGCATTCTAGGTCTTGAAGTGCTCTTTTTCAATCTTTTTTGAACTTTTTGGTACGTTGTGAGTTAGGAACTTACAGTTAAGATTTGTTAGATCGTTTTGAAAGTTCAAGTGATACTTGGACATGTTTTGAATGCGTTTTAGGTTGGTTTGACACTAAGTTTGTTGCACTCACACACACGGTTGCCACTTTGGGTCTTAAAGTGCTTTTTTCACACTTTTTGAACTTTCCGCTAGGTTGTGAGCTATGAACTTACACTTAAGATGTCTTAGGTCGTTTTTTAAGGTCCAAGTGATACGTAGACATGTTTTCAACACCTTTTAGGTTTGTTTTAAACCTAGTTTGTTGAACTTACGCACTTTGTTGCCATTTTGGGTCTTGAAAGGCTCTTTTCTCACTTTTTTTAACTTTTTGCTAGGTTATGAGCAACCAACTTACACTTAAGCTTTGTTAGATCGTTTCTAAAATTCAAGTGATAATTAGACTCGTTTTGAACACTTTTAAGGTTGGTTTGAGGGTAAGTTTGTTGTACTTACACATTTGGTTGCCATTTCTTTTGTGGTCTTTGAAGTGCTTTTTTCACAGTTCTTGACTTTTTGGTACGTTGGGAGTTGTAAACTTACACTTAAACTTTGTGAGGTTGCTTTTAAAGGTCAAGTGATACGTAGGCTCGGTTGGAACACTTTTTAAGTTTGTTTGAGACTAAGTCTGTTGCACTTACATGCTTGGTCGGGTTGTGCCATTTTAGGTCCTCGGTGCTTTTTTCACTCTTTTTTGAACTTTTTAGTCGGTTATGAGTTACGAATTTACACTCAAGCAATGTTCAGAGGTTTTAAACTCTTTTTTATTTTGGTTTGGAACTAAGTTTGTTGAACTTGCACGCTTGGCTGACATGTTGGGTGTTAGAGTGCTTTTATCGCACTTTTTGGAATTTTGGTCGGTTGTGATTTGCGAACTTATACTTAAGCATTGTTCGATCGTTTTGAAAGCTTACACACGTTTTGAACTCTTTTTAGGTTGGTCTGAAACAAAGTTTGTGGCACTAACACACTTGGTTGCCATTTTCGGTCTTGAAGTGCTTTTTTCACACTTTTTGAATTTTTTGGTAGGTTATGGTTTACGAAATTACACTTAAGTTTTGTTGGGTCATTTTGATAGTTCAAGTGATACTTAGACACGATTTGAACACCTTTTAGGTTTGTTTGAGACTCAGTTTGTTGCATCCACACACTTAATTGCCATTTTGGGTCTTGAAGTGCTTTCTTTACGATGTTTGAATTTTTTTGGTAGGTTATGAGTTACGAAATTATACTTGAGCATTGTTAGGCCATTCTTTAAGTTCGAATGGTACTTAGACATGTTTTGAACAGGTGTTAGGTTGTTTCGAACTAAGTTTGTTGCACATACAGACATGATTGCCATCGAAGGGCTTTTTCCACACTTTTTTGAACTTTTTGGCAAGTTATGAGTTACAAGCTTTTACACTTAAGCGTCATTGGGTCGTTTGAAAGCTAAGACGTGTTTCGAATGCCTTTTTGGTTGGTTTGAATCTAAGTTTGTTGCACTTACACACTTGGCATTCTAGGTCTTGAAGTGCTCTTTTTCAATCTTTTTTGAACTTTTTGGTACGTTGTGAGTTAGGAACTTACAGTTAAGATTTGTTAGATCGTTTTGAAAGTTCAAGTGATACTTGGACATGTTTTGAATGCGTTTTAGGTTGGTTTGACACTAAGTTTGTTGCACTCACACACACGGTTGCCACTTTGGGTCTTAAAGTGCTTTTTTCACACTTTTTGAACTTTCCGCTAGGTTGTGAGCTATGAACTTACACTTAAGATGTCTTAGGTCGTTTTTTAAGGTCCAAGTGATACGTAGACATGTTTTCAACACCTTTTAGGTTTGTTTTAAACCTAGTTTGTTGAACTTACGCACTTTGTTGCCATTTTGGGTCTTGAAAGGCTCTTTTCTCACTTTTTTTAACTTTTTGCTAGGTTATGAGCAACCAACTTACACTTAAGCTTTGTTAGATCGTTTCTAAAATTCAAGTGATAATTAGACTCGTTTTGAACACTTTTAAGGTTGGTTTGAGGGTAAGTTTGTTGTACTTACACATTTGGTTGCCATTTCTTTTGTGGTCTTTGAAGTGCTTTTTTCACAGTTCTTGACTTTTTGGTACGTTGGGAGTTGTAAACTTACACTTAAACTTTGTGAGGTTGCTTTTAAAGGTCAAGTGATACGTAGGCTCGGTTGGAACACTTTTTAAGTTTGTTTGAGACTAAGTCTGTTGCACTTACATGCTTGGTCGGGTTGTGCCATTTTAGGTCCTCGGTGCTTTTTTCACTCTTTTTTGAACTTTTTAGTCGGTTATGAGTTACGAATTTACACTCAAGCAATGTTCAGAGGTTTTAAACTCTTTTTTATTTTGGTTTGGAACTAAGTTTGTTGAACTTGCACGCTTGGCTGACATGTTGGGTGTTAGAGTGCTTTTATCGCACTTTTTGGAATTTTGGTCGGTTGTGATTTGCGAACTTATACTTAAGCATTGTTCGATCGTTTTGAAAGCTTACACACGTTTTGAACTCTTTTTAGGTTGGTCTGAAACAAAGTTTGTGGCACTAACACACTTGGTTGCCATTTTCGGTCTTGAAGTGCTTTTTTCACACTTTTTGAATTTTTTGGTAGGTTATGGTTTACGAAATTACACTTAAGTTTTGTTGGGTCATTTTGATAGTTCAAGTGATACTTAGACACGATTTGAACACCTTTTAGGTTTGTTTGAGACTCAGTTTGTTGCATCCACACACTTAATTGCCATTTTGGGTCTTGAAGTGCTTTCTTTACGATGTTTGAATTTTTTTGGTAGGTTATGAGTTACGAAATTATACTTGAGCATTGTTAGGCCATTCTTTAAGTTCGAATGGTACTTAGACATGTTTTGAACAGGTGTTAGGTTGTTTCGAACTAAGTTTGTTGCACATACAGACATGATTGCCATCGAAGGGCTTTTTCCACACTTTTTTGAACTTTTTGGCAAGTTATGAGTTACAAGCTTTTACACTTAAGCGTCATTGGGTCGTTTGAAAGCTAAGACGTGTTTCGAATGCCTTTTTGGTTGGTTTGAATCTAAGTTTGTTGCACTTACACACTTGGCATTCTAGGTCTTGAAGTGCTCTTTTTCAATCTTTTTTGAACTTTTTGGTACGTTGTGAGTTAGGAACTTACAGTTAAGATTTGTTAGATCGTTTTGAAAGTTCAAGTGATACTTGGACATGTTTTGAATGCGTTTTAGGTTGGTTTGACACTAAGTTTGTTGCACTCACACACACGGTTGCCACTTTGGGTCTTAAAGTGCTTTTTTCACACTTTTTGAACTTTCCGCTAGGTTGTGAGCTATGAACTTACACTTAAGATGTCTTAGGTCGTTTTTTAAGGTCCAAGTGATACGTAGACATGTTTTCAACACCTTTTAGGTTTGTTTTAAACCTAGTTTGTTGAACTTACGCACTTTGTTGCCATTTTGGGTCTTGAAAGGCTCTTTTCTCACTTTTTTAACTTCTTGCTAGGTTATGAGCAACCAACTTACACTTAAGCTTTGTTAGATCGTTTCTAAAATTCAAGTGATAATTAGACTCGTTTTGAACACTTTTAAGGTTGGTTTGAGGGTAAGTTTGTTGTACTTACACATTTGGTTGCCATTTCTTTTGTGGTCTTTGAAGTGCTTTTTTCACAGTTCTTGACTTTTTGGTACGTTGGGAGTTGTAAACTTACACTTAAACTTTGTGAGGTTGCTTTTAAAGGTCAAGTGATACGTAGGCTCGGTTGGAACACTTTTTAAGTTTGTTTGAGACTAAGTCTGTTGCACTTACATGCTTGGTCGGGTTGTGCCATTTTAGGTCCTCGGTGCTTTTTTCACTCTTTTTTGAACTTTTTAGTCGGTTATGAGTTACGAATTTACACTCAAGCAATGTTCAGAGGTTTTAAACTCTTTTTTATTTTGGTTTGGAACTAAGTTTGTTGAACTTGCACGCTTGGCTGACATGTTGGGTGTTAGAGTGCTTTTATCGCACTTTTTGGAATTTTGGTCGGTTGTGATTTGCGAACTTATACTTAAGCATTGTTCGATCGTTTTGAAAGCTTACACACGTTTTGAACTCTTTTTAGGTTGGTCTGAAACAAAGTTTGTGGCACTAACACACTTGGTTGCCATTTTCGGTCTTGAAGTGCTTTTTTCACACTTTTTGAATTTTTTGGTAGGTTATGGTTTACGAAATTACACTTAAGTTTTGTTGGGTCATTTTGATAGTTCAAGTGATACTTAGACACGATTTGAACACCTTTTAGGTTTGTTTGAGACTCAGTTTGTTGCATCCACACACTTAATTGCCATTTTGGGTCTTGAAGTGCTTTCTTTACGATGTTTGAATTTTTTTGGTAGGTTATGAGTTACGAAATTATACTTGAGCATTGTTAGGCCATTCTTTAAGTTCGAATGGTACTTAGACATGTTTTGAACAGGTGTTAGGTTGTTTCGAACTAAGTTTGTTGCACATACAGACATGATTGCCATCGAAGGGCTTTTTCCACACTTTTTTGAACTTTTTGGCAAGTTATGAGTTACAAGCTTTTACACTTAAGCGTCATTGGGTCGTTTGAAAGCTAAGACGTGTTTCGAATGCCTTTTTGGTTGGTTTGAATCTAAGTTTGTTGCACTTACACACTTGGCATTCTAGGTCTTGAAGTGCTCTTTTTCAATCTTTTTTGAACTTTTTGGTACGTTGTGAGTTAGGAACTTACAGTTAAGATTTGTTAGATCGTTTTGAAAGTTCAAGTGATACTTGGACATGTTTTGAATGCGTTTTAGGTTGGTTTGACACTAAGTTTGTTGCACTCACACACACGGTTGCCACTTTGGGTCTTAAAGTGCTTTTTTCACACTTTTTGAACTTTCCGCTAGGTTGTGAGCTATGAACTTACACTTAAGATGTCTTAGGTCGTTTTTTTAAGGTCCAAGTGATACGTAGACATGTTTTCAACACCTTTTAGGTTTGTTTTAAACCTAGTTTGTTGAACTTACGCACTTTGTTGCCATTTTGGGTCTTGAAAGGCTCTTTTCTCACTTTTTTAACTTCTTGCTAGGTTATGAGCAACCAACTTACACTTAAGCTTTGTTAGATCGTTTCTAAAATTCAAGTGATAATTAGACTCGTTTTGAACACTTTTAAGGTTGGTTTGAGGGTAAGTTTGTTGTACCTACACATTTGGTTGCCATTTCTTTTGTGGTCTTTGAAGTGCTTTTTTCACAGTTCTTGACTTTTTGGTACGTTGGGAGTTGTAAACTTACACTTAAACTTTGTGAGGTTGCTTTTAAAGGTCAAGTGATACGTAGGCTCGGTTGGAACACTTTTTAAGTTTGTTTGAGACTAAGTCTGTTGCACTTACATGCTTGGTCGGGTTGTGCCATTTTAGGTCCTCGGTGCTTTTTTCACTCTTTTTTGAACTTTTTAGTCGGTTATGAGTTACGAATTTACACTCAAGCAATGTTCAGAGGTTTTAAACTCTTTTTTATTTTGGTTTGGAAACTAAGTTTGTTGAACTTGCACGCTTGGCTGACATGTTGGGTGTTAGAGTGCTTTTATCGCACTTTTTGGAATTTTGGTCGGTTGTGATTTGCGAACTTATACTTAAGCATTGTTCGATCGTTTTGAAAGCTTACACACGTTTTGAACTCTTTTTAGGTTGGTCTGAAACAAAGTTTGTGGCACTAACACACTTGGTTGCCATTTTCGGTCTTGAAGTGCTTTTTTCACACTTTTTGAATTTTTTGGTAGGTTATGGTTTACGAAATTACACTTAAGTTTTGTTGGGTCATTTTGATAGTTCAAGTGATACTTAGACACGATTTGAACACCTTTTAGGTTTGTTTGAGACTCAGTTTGTTGCATCCACACACTTAATTGCCATTTTGGGTCTTGAAGTGCTTTCTTTACGATGTTTGAATTTTTTTGGTAGGTTATGAGTTACGAAATTATACTTGAGCATTGTTAGGCCATTCTTTAAGTTCGAATGGTACTTAGACATGTTTTGAACAGGTGTTAGGTTGTTTCGAACTAAGTTTGTTGCACATACAGACATGATTGCCATCGAAGGGCTTTTTCCACACTTTTTTGAACTTTTTGGCAAGTTATGAGTTACAAGCTTTTACACTTAAGCGTCATTGGGTCGTTTGAAAGCTAAGACGTGTTTCGAATGCCTTTTTGGTTGGTTTGAATCTAAGTTTGTTGCACTTACACACTTGGCATTCTAGGTCTTGAAGTGCTCTTTTTCAATCTTTTTTGAACTTTTTGGTACGTTGTGAGTTAGGAACTTACAGTTAAGATTTGTTAGATCGTTTTGAAAGTTCAAGTGATACTTGGACATGTTTTGAATGCGTTTTAGGTTGGTTTGACACTAAGTTTGTTGCACTCACACACACGGTTGCCACTTTGGGTCTTAAAGTGCTTTTTTCACACTTTTTGAACTTTCCGCTAGGTTGTGAGCTATGAACTTACACTTAAGATGTCTTAGGTCGTTTTTTAAGGTCCAAGTGATACGTAGACATGTTTTCAACACCTTTTAGGTTTGTTTTAAACCTAGTTTGTTGAACTTACGCACTTTGTTGCCATTTTGGGTCTTGAAAGGCTCTTTTCTCACTTTTTTAACTTCTTGCTAGGTTATGAGCAACCAACTTACACTTAAGCTTTGTTAGATCGTTTCTAAAATTCAAGTGATAATTAGACTCGTTTTGAACACTTTTAAGGTTGGTTTGAGGGTAAGTTTGTTGTACCTACACATTTGGTTGCCATTTCTTTTGTGGTCTTTGAAGTGCTTTTTTCACAGTTCTTGACTTTTTGGTACGTTGGGAGTTGTAAACTTACACTTAAACTTTGTGAGGTTGCTTTTAAAGGTCAAGTGATACGTAGGCTCGGTTGGAACACTTTTTAAGTTTGTTTGAGACTAAGTCTGTTGCACTTACATGCTTGGTCGGGTTGTGCCATTTTAGGTCCTCGGTGCTTTTTTTCACTCTTTTTTGAACTTTTTAGTCGGTTATGAGTTACGAATTTACACTCAAGCAATGTTCAGAGGTTTTTAAACTCTTTTTTATTTTGGTTTGGAACTAAGTTTGTTGAACTTGCACGCTTGGCTGACATGTTGGGTGTTAGAGTGCTTTTATCGCACTTTTTGGAATTTTGGTCGGTTGTGATTTGCGAACTTATACTTAAGCATTGTTCGATCGTTTTGAAAGCTTACACACGTTTTGAACTCTTTTTAGGTTGGTCTGAAACAAAGTTTGTGGCACTAACACACTTGGTTGCCATTTTCGGTCTTGAAGTGCTTTTTTCACACTTTTTGAATTTTTTGGTAGGTTATGGTTTACGAAATTACACTTAAGTTTTGTTGGGTCATTTTGATAGTTCAAGTGATACTTAGACACGATTTGAACACCTTTTAGGTTTGTTTGAGACTCAGTTTGTTGCATCCACACACTTAATTGCCATTTTGGGTCTTGAAGTGCTTTCTTTACGATGTTTGAATTTTTTTGGTAGGTTATGAGTTACGAAATTATACTTGAGCATTGTTAGGCCATTCTTTAAGTTCGAATGGTACTTAGACATGTTTTGAACAGGTGTTAGGTTGTTTCGAACTAAGTTTGTTGCACATACAGACATGATTGCCATCGAAGGGCTTTTTCCACACTTTTTTGAACTTTTTGGCAAGTTATGAGTTACAAGCTTTTACACTTAAGCGTCATTGGGTCGTTTGAAAGCTAAGACGTGTTTCGAATGCCTTTTTGGTTGGTTTGAATCTAAGTTTGTTGCACTTACACACTTGGCATTCTAGGTCTTGAAGTGCTCTTTTTCAATCTTTTTTGAACTTTTTGGTACGTTGTGAGTTAGGAACTTACAGTTAAGATTTGTTAGATCGTTTTGAAAGTTCAAGTGATACTTGGACATGTTTTGAATGCGTTTTAGGTTGGTTTGACACTAAGTTTGTTGCACTCACACACACGGTTGCCACTTTGGGTCTTAAAGTGCTTTTTTCACACTTTTTGAACTTTCCGCTAGGTTGTGAGCTATGAACTTACACTTAAGATGTCTTAGGTCGTTTTTTAAGGTCCAAGTGATACGTAGACATGTTTTCAACACCTTTTAGGTTTGTTTTAAACCTAGTTTGTTGAACTTACGCACTTTGTTGCCATTTTGGGTCTTGAAAGGCTCTTTTCTCACTTTTTTAACTTTTTGCTAGGTTATGAGCAACCAACTTACACTTAAGCTTTGTTAGATCGTTTCTAAAATTCAAGTGATAATTAGACTCGTTTTGAACACTTTTAAGGTTGGTTTGAGGGTAAGTTTGTTGTACTTACACATTTGGTTGCCATTTCTTTTGTGGTCTTTGAAGTGCTTTTTTCACAGTTCTTGACTTTTTGGTACGTTGGGAGTTGTAAACTTACACTTAAACTTTGTGAGGTTGCTTTTAAAGGTCAAGTGATACGTAGGCTCGGTTGGAACACTTTTTAAGTTTGTTTGAGACTAAGTCTGTTGCACTTACATGCTTGGTCGGGTTGTGCCATTTTAGGTCCTCGGTGCTTTTTTCACTCTTTTTTGAACTTTTTAGTCGGTTATGAGTTACGAATTTACACTCAAGCAATGTTCAGAGGTTTTAAACTCTTTTTTATTTTGGTTTGGAACTAAGTTTGTTGAACTTGCACGCTTGGCTGACATGTTGGGTGTTAGAGTGCTTTTATCGCACTTTTTGGAATTTTGGTCGGTTGTGATTTGCGAACTTATACTTAAGCATTGTTCGATCGTTTTGAAAGCTTACACACGTTTTGAACTCTTTTTAGGTTGGTCTGAAACAAAGTTTGTGGCACTAACACACTTGGTTGCCATTTTCGGTCTTGAAGTGCTTTTTTCACACTTTTTGAATTTTTTGGTAGGTTATGGTTTACGAAATTACACTTAAGTTTTGTTGGGTCATTTTGATAGTTCAAGTGATACTTAGACACGATTTGAACACCTTTTAGGTTTGTTTGAGACTCAGTTTTGTTGCATCCACACACTTAATTGCCATTTTGGGTCTTGAAGTGCTTTCTTTACGATGTTTGAATTTTTTTTGGTAGGTTATGAGTTACGAAATTATACTTGAGCATTGTTAGGCCATTCTTTAAGTTCGAATGGTACTTAGACATGTTTTGAACAGGTGTTAGGTTGTTTCGAACTAAGTTTGTTGCACATACAGACATGATTGCCATCGAAGGGCTTTTTCCACACTTTTTTGAACTTTTTGGCAAGTTATGAGTTACAAGCTTTTACACTTAAGCGTCATTGGGTCGTTTGAAAGCTAAGACGTGTTTCGAATGCCTTTTTGGTTGGTTTGAATCTAAGTTTGTTGCACTTACACACTTGGCATTCTAGGTCTTGAAGTGCTCTTTTTCAATCTTTTTTGAACTTTTTGGTACGTTGTGAGTTAGGAACTTACAGTTAAGATTTGTTAGATCGTTTTGAAAGTTCAAGTGATACTTGGACATGTTTTGAATGCGTTTTAGGTTGGTTTGACACTAAGTTTGTTGCACTCACACACACGGTTGCCACTTTGGGTCTTAAAGTGCTTTTTTCACACTTTTTGAACTTTCCGCTAGGTTGTGAGCTATGAACTTACACTTAAGATGTCTTAGGTCGTTTTTTAAGGTCCAAGTGATACGTAGACATGTTTTCAACACCTTTTAGGTTTGTTTTAAACCTAGTTTGTTGAACTTACGCACTTTGTTGCCATTTTGGGTCTTGAAAGGCTCTTTTCTCACTTTTTTAACTTTTTGCTAGGTTATGAGCAACCAACTTACACTTAAGCTTTGTTAGATCGTTTCTAAAATTCAAGTGATAATTAGACTCGTTTTGAACACTTTTAAGGTTGGTTTGAGGGTAAGTTTGTTGTACTTACACATTTGGTTGCCATTTCTTTTGTGGTCTTTGAAGTGCTTTTTTCACAGTTCTTGACTTTTTGGTACGTTGGGAGTTGTAAACTTACACTTAAACTTTGTGAGGTTGCTTTTAAAGGTCAAGTGATACGTAGGCTCGGTTGGAACACTTTTTAAGTTTGTTTGAGACTAAGTCTGTTGCACTTACATGCTTGGTCGGGTTGTGCCATTTTAGGTCCTCGGTGCTTTTTTCACTCTTTTTTTGAACTTTTTAGTCGGTTATGAGTTACGAATTTACACTCAAGCAATGTTCAGAGGTTTTTAAACTCTTTTTTATTTTGGTTTGGAACTAAGTTTGTTGAACTTGCACGCTTGGCTGACATGTTGGGTGTTAGAGTGCTTTTATCGCACTTTTTGGAATTTTGGTCGGTTGTGATTTGCGAACTTATACTTAAGCATTGTTCGATCGTTTTGAAAGCTTACACACGTTTTGAACTCTTTTTAGGTTGGTCTGAAACAAAGTTTGTGGCACTAACACACTTGGTTGCCATTTTCGGTCTTGAAGTGCTTTTTTCACACTTTTTGAATTTTTTGGTAGGTTATGGTTTACGAAATTACACTTAAGTTTTGTTGGGTCATTTTGATAGTTCAAGTGATACTTAGACACGATTTGAACACCTTTTAGGTTTGTTTGAGACTCAGTTTGTTGCATCCACACACTTAATTGCCATTTTGGGTCTTGAAGTGCTTTCTTTACGATGTTTGAATTTTTTTGGTAGGTTATGAGTTACGAAATTATACTTGAGCATTGTTAGGCCATTCTTTAAGTTCGAATGGTACTTAGACATGTTTTGAACAGGTGTTAGGTTGTTTCGAACTAAGTTTGTTGCACATACAGACATGATTGCCATCGAAGGGCTTTTTCCACACTTTTTTGAACTTTTTGGCAAGTTATGAGTTACAAGCTTTTACACTTAAGCGTCATTGGGTCGTTTGAAAGCTAAGACGTGTTTCGAATGCCTTTTTGGTTGGTTTGAATCTAAGTTTGTTGCACTTACACACTTGGCATTCTAGGTCTTGAAGTGCTCTTTTTCAATCTTTTTTGAACTTTTTGGTACGTTGTGAGTTAGGAACTTACAGTTAAGATTTGTTAGATCGTTTTGAAAGTTCAAGTGATACTTGGACATGTTTTGAATGCGTTTTAGGTTGGTTTGACACTAAGTTTGTTGCACTCACACACACGGTTGCCACTTTGGGTCTTAAAGTGCTTTTTTCACACTTTTTGAACTTTCCGCTAGGTTGTGAGCTATGAACTTACACTTAAGATGTCTTAGGTCGTTTTTTAAGGTCCAAGTGATACGTAGACATGTTTTCAACACCTTTTAGGTTTGTTTTAAACCTAGTTTGTTGAACTTACGCACTTTGTTGCCATTTTGGGTCTTGAAAGGCTCTTTTCTCACTTTTTTTAACTTTTTGCTAGGTTATGAGCAACCAACTTACACTTAAGCTTTGTTAGATCGTTTCTAAAATTCAAGTGATAATTAGACTCGTTTTGAACACTTTTAAGGTTGGTTTGAGG
>NW_026123941.1:2500-15000 GCF_025177605.1 Cucumis melo
CTTGGATTATTTACAAGTGGTATTCAAGCTCTTATTTTTGCAACTTTAGCTGCAGCTTATATAGGCGAATCCATGGAGGGTCATCATTGATTAGTTTTCTAAATACTCTTTTTTTTAGCTTAGACCAAGGCAATGTATACATGGCTCAAGATAATCTACTTAGGGAACATAAATATACAAATAATCAAAAAATAAGGAAGGTATATACTATCTAGGGAGTAAGACTAGAAAGATTACGATATTCGGGAATTAAAAAAAAAGGAAAGAGATCTAAAAGATCTTTTTCCTCTCAACGATTGAACAAAAAAAAATTACATGAACTTAGATTAATAAAATATTGATATTTCTATGCAAGGATTTGGACTAATGAATTCGTTCATTTAGATTGATTGTCTCCATGTGGGATAATTCTAAAAAGAAAGGGTTTCCAAAAAACGAGAAAAAAGGATTGGGTAGGGTAGAGTAGAGGAGAGTGGAGTCAACTAGATGTATTGAATCGAATTGCTATAAGACAACCCTTGTGGATATTTCGAAGAATGATTCTCAAATTCGATGGAATCCAAGATATGAATAATTGGTTTACGTTAGGTAAGAAACACATGTATATGTTATATTAGATATTAACTAGTTATATAGGAACTAAAGATATATCTAATCCGCCCTACTACTGTGAATTTAGATAGGGCTTACAATGGAAGTCCTTCTGTTTCGGCTGTAATGTAATTTTGAATTCAATATTGAATGAATAGAGAGATTAAATCAAGAAAAACAATGAAGAATTCAAAGAATGCTTTAAAAGAAATGGAAGAACAAAAGTCGTATGGATTCACAAAAACTACGTGGATGGATAGGAACTAAAAAAGAGAGATTGAAGTAGTTTGGACGATTCAATAATATTATTACTTCAATTCGTAATTTTTAGTTGGATAAATCTTAGTGATGGAATAATAAGTTATAATTCATTGGTTGATTGTATCATTAACCATTTCTTTCTTTTGGTGTGAGGAACTTATCATGAATCCACTGATTTCTGCCGCTTCCGTTATTGCTGCTGGGTTGGCCGTCGGGCTTGCTTCTATTGGACCTGGGATTGGTCAAGGTACTGCTGCGGGCCAAGCTGTAGAAGGGATCGCGAGACAACCCGAGGCGGAGGGAAAAATCCGAGGTACTTTATTGCTTAGTCTGGCTTTTATGGAAGCTTTAACAATTTATGGACTAGTTGTAGCATTAGCACTTTTATTTGCGAATCCTTTTGTTTAATCCTAAAAAAATTACGTATTTTTTTTCGTATTTTATTTACTTGGACTTGCTGCTCTTGCTTTTTCGAATTATACGAAGCTTTCACTCCTACAATTACTTATTCGTTGGGACAATAACCTATGGGAAGGATTGATTTGAGGATGAGGCATTAGCATACTGACTCGCCTTCTTCCTTCCCTTTCTTAGTCCAATCTCGAATGGAACTTTTTTTTTAGGATTCTTACAACATATTTTTTACTCTATTTCGAATAGAAATAGGAAATTAATAAAATAAAAAAAAATAGAAAGAAATAGATAATTAGTTTTATCTATAAAAGGAGATCATATGAAAAATGTAACCGATTCTTTCATTTCTTTGGGTTACTGGCCATCCGCCGAGAGTTTCGGATTTAATACCGATATTTTAGCAACAAATCCAATAAATCTAAGCGTAGTGCTTGGTGTATTGATTTTTTTTTGGAAAGGGAGTGTGTGCGAGTTGTTTATTTCAAGAATAAGTTGGATACAACCAACTGTACTTTTCTAGTTATAACTACGAAAAGGTGCATGATCCCGCGAATTACTTCTGACAAAATGAAGAAATCATATTGAAGAACCATAGCATTTCGTGATTCATTGGTAAATCAACTTTGATTCTCTATCAACCAATAATGTGGGACTATTAACATGGTTTAAAACGTTTGAAGTCCAGACGTAGCATGGTACTCTTTCTACTACTATGTTAATACATAGTTAATACATAAATCGTTTCAAATAGTTGGGCTTTTTTTTCGATATAGAACACTCATGTCGATAAAATGATTTGAACCCCCCCCTTTTTTATTATTTTCTATTTTAATAGAATATTAGAATTTTTTTGTAAAAAACTAAAAAAATGAGGATTTCACCCTCATTTTTTCTTTTTTATCCAATGCTGAATCGATGACCTATGTTATGTATAAAGTAAGAAAATTTTTTTGGATTTCAAGAAAAAAAAAGAAACAACTTTGCTGACAATTGTTTGTTTGGTCAGAAGAGTCCTCCGAATATTCGGGTCTTGGATTAATGATCCATATTTTTTTCTTTTCTTTGTGGAATATGAATAGAGAAAAGAGGATAGGCTCATTACATTCAAAAAGATATATGGGAATTTCTCAGAAATAATTGCAATAATTGAGCGTGAGAGCCAAATGAATCGAAAGATTCATGTTTGGTTCGGGAAGGGATCGTCGAAGTTTTGAAATGAATGGAAAGACAATCTACTTTCATTAAGTGATTTATTAGATAATCGAAAACAGAGGATCTTGAAAACAATTCAAAATTCAGAAGAACTACGTGAGGGGGCCATTGAACAGCTGGAAAAAGCCCGGGCTCGCTTACGAAAAGTTGAAATGGAAGCCGATCAGTTTCGAGTGAATGGATATTCTGAGATAGAACGAGAAAAATTGAATTTGATTAATTCAACTTCTAAAAGTTTGGAACAATTAGAAAATTATAAAAATGAAACTATTCGTTTTGAACAACAAAAAGCGATTAATCAAGTACGACAACAGGTTTTCCAACAAGCCTTACAAGGAGCTCTAGGAACTCTGAATAGTTGTTTGGACAACGAGTTACATTTACGTACCATCAGTGCTAATATTGGCATGTTTGGGACGATGAAAGAAATAACTAACTGATTAGTCCTTCTACTGTAGGCATTATTTTTTTTTTCTTAAAAAAAAAATAATTACGAAATACTCATGGTAACCATTCAAGCAGATGAAATTAGTAATATTATTCGTGAACGTATTGAGCAATATAATAGAGAAGTAAAAATTGTAAATACCGGTACTGTACTTCAAGTAGGCGACGGCATTGCTCGTATTTATGGTCTTGATGAAGTAATGGCAGGTGAATTAGTAGAATTTGAAGAGGGTACTATAGGCATAGCTCTAAATTTAGAATCAAATAATGTTGGTGTTGTATTAATGGGTGATGGTTTGCTGATACAGGAGGGAAGTTCTGTAAAAGCAACGGGAAGAATTGCTCAGATACCAGTAAGCGAGGCTTATTTAGGTCGTGTTATAAATGCCCTGGCTAAACCTATTGATGGCCGAGGTGAAATTTCATCTTCTGACTCTCGGTTAATTGAATCCCCCGCTCCTGGTATTATTTCGAGACGTTCCGTATACGAGCCTCTTCAAACAGGACTTATTGCTATTGATTCAATGATTCCTATCGGACGTGGTCAGCGAGAATTAATTATTGGGGACAGGCAGACCGGTAAAACTGCAGTAGCCACGGATACGATTCTCAATCAACAAGGGCAAAATGTAATATGTGTTTATGTAGCTATTGGTCAAAAAGCATCTTCTGTGGCTCAAGTAGTGACTACTTTACAGGAAAGGGGCGCAATGGAATACACTATTATAGTAGCCGAAACGGCAGATTCTCCGGCTACATTACAATACCTTGCCCCTTATACAGGAGCAGCTTTGGCTGAATATTTTATGTACAGAAAACAACACACTTCAATCATTTATGATGATCCCTCCAAACAAGCACAAGCTTATCGACAAATGTCTCTTCTTTTACGAAGACCGCCGGGCCGCGAAGCTTATCCGGGAGATGTTTTTTATTTGCATTCACGCCTTTTGGAAAGAGCCGCTAAATTAAGTTCTGCTTTAGGTGAAGGGAAGTATGACTGCTTTACCAATAGTTGAGACCCAATCGGGAGATGTTTCAGCTTATATTCCTACTAATGTAATTTCCATTACCGATGGACAAATATTCTTATCTGCCGATCTATTCAATGCTGGAATCAGACCTGCTATTAATGTGGGTATTTCCGTCTCCAGAGTAGGATCTGCAGCTCAAATTAAAGCCATGAAACAAGTAGCCGGCAAATTAAAATTGGAATTGGCTCAATTTGCCGAATTAGAAGCCTTTGCGCAATTCGCTTCTGATCTCGATAAAGCTACTCAGAATCAATTGGCAAGAGGTCAACGATTACGTGAGTTGCTCAAACAATCCCAATCAGCACCTCTCACGGTAGACGAACAGATAATGACTGTTTATACCGGAACTAATGGTTATCTTGATTCATTAGAAATTGGACAAGTAAGGAAATTTCTTCTTGAGTTACGTACTTACGTAAAAACGAATAAACCTCAGTTTCAAGAAATAATCTCTTCTACGAAGACATTGACCACTGAAGCGGAAGCCCTTTTGAAAGAAGCTATTCAGGAACAGATGGAACGTTTTCTACTTCAAGACCAAGTATAAAAGAAAACAAGTAAAGTATAAATCAATTTTAGAACTTTCAAATGTTAAAATTGAAACATGAAATAATTTCATTCTTTTCATTTATTAGGTGTTAGTAGGTAGAATATATATATATATAATTTATATAAAATAAAAAATATATATAAATATATTAAAGAAAGTAGATAATATTTCTAGAAATATATATCAATATTAAAATGAAATGTAAATACAATTAAGAAATTTTTTTATAAATATAGTTAAAGTTAAAATTAGATTATATTTCTAATAATATATTTAGAATATCATAAATATCTTAATATTTGGAATTTGAATATCCTTTCTACTAATATCTTATCTTCAAATAAAACAGAATTGAATTATTAGTTTATTTATATAATAAATCTAAAACTAGAGTTACAATTAATATTAAAACTAATTTATAAATTACTATTAATAAATAAGCGTCTCTTATTCAAATCATTCAAAATCTTTCCTTTCTTGACATGATATAGAAAATTTAAAACTAAAAAAAAATATATGAAAAAAAATTGCGTCCAATAGGATTTGAACCTATACCAAAGGTTTAGAAGACCTATGTCCTATCCATTAGACAATGGACGCTTTTGATTCCAATTTTTTTTTTCGTATTTTCACCTCTCTTGTTCGTAAAAAAAATGTGTGAGAATTCCGGAAATTGCATATTGAATTCAATGATGCATTACATTAACTAATACATTAGTTAAAATTTAGTTAAAATTAAGTAAATTGAAAATTTTTATTTGAGTAATTCCATTATTAATTAATTTCTATTTATAATATATATAAATTATAAGATAAGAATATTATAAGATAAGATAAGCGGATAGCGGGAATCGAACCCGCATCGTTAGCTTGGAAGGCTAGGGGTTATAGTCGACGTTGATTCATCATTTTGAACTGAACGTCTCTAATTCAAAACCGAACGTGAAACTTTGGTTTCATTCGGCTCCTTTATGGAAGATGGATAAATTCCTAAATTTATAAGATGTAAACAAAAAAAAATACCATCCATAACATCTATGTCAGCCTTTCCGTCTGAATGCATTCAAAAGGACCCGCTTTATAGATGATCCCTATACAAGAGGAGATTATAACAATCTTTCCAGTTATTTATTTCGTTCCCTATTTCTATTTAATATAATCCTTAGGAAAAGTATTTTGTTTCCGCCGAGCTAAAAAAACGATGTCGACGTCTCTAGTAAACCAAAGACATTGTTTAATAGCTATTTTGTTTTGCTTCAATCTCCCTTATACAAAGAAAAAATTGAAGATTTAGTTACGATTAGAAAAAATTCCACCTTTATCCATGGATCCCTTATTCCTTCAATTGGAAGTATTGATCCAATTCAATAAAATTATGTTTCGTAATTTCATGATCCAATTTTTTCAATTTAGAACATATTTTTGGATACAAATCACGAGAATTTTTATTTTTCCTCGAATCTTTCATCGAGAGGTAAAGGATTAAATCCTTTTAAGAAATAAAGTTTTTGATCGGAATATTAATCAACCCGAAGGATCCCTTAACTATTAAGGGATTAATAGAACGAATCGCACTTTTACCACTAAACTATATCCGCTACAATGCAATTATTGTATATAAATGGACCTTTTGTCGAAGACGAAAATAAGTCGTATTAATAAGTAATAAAAAGATCGGATCAGAAAATAATCATGAAAATTTGAGCGTTGACGTATTTTCATCAGGGCCACTAATGAGATTAGGAAAAGAGGACTCGTTTTAATTAACTAATTAACAAGTTTTTTATTCTAGTAAAGTACTAAAAAATAATAATAAGAAATCGAACCTTGATTCTATATCATCTTTTTCTGTATCATAGGAATTGAAATAATAAATCTTCTTAGGATTCTTGTTGTTTCTATTTTTTTTTTTTTCAAAAACATTTTCAAATCAAATAAATAATTTGATCTACGATTTATTGGAACAAAAAAAGCCCGGCTAGGTACTGACCAGGCCAGGCCGTGGAACTAAAAATAAAAAGAAAAGGGCTTTTCGGATGAAATAAACTAAAAAAGGTACTTTCTTTTTATTTATAAATATTTTTATGAATCTTTAATATATTGGTATTATTTATATATTAGGATTGAAGATATCTCTTCTTTTGAGCCCTTATCTAATGAAATCTAATTTATCTAAATGGAATTCCTAATAAAAAAAAGTTTTTATCGATTTGATAGATATCCATCGATATATCTAGATAATTATCTATATCAATATAATGAAATTATATATCTATAAAGGGGTAGATAAAGATAATAAAGAGAGATAAAGAAGGGCTTTTTTCAAGCCTTTATTTTCTATTTTTTATACAATGTATCATAGTAATTATCCTTTTTCAATTTGGGGAGAGATGGCTGAGTGGACTAAAGCGTCGGATTGCTAATCCGTTGTACGATTTTTTTGTACCGAGGGTTCGAATCCCTCTCTTTCCGTTTCTGTCAATTACTTGGTATTTTTTTATAGTTGAGGAAAGATGTGGAATAGATAAAATGTTAAGAACATTTCAAAATCAAGCAAGGAAAAAAAATCTGATTTTGTTATTCTTCACGCCCCGGATTACGTCCCGGGTCATTAGATAGGAATCCGAAAATGAAGAGAGAAACAAAGAATATTACTACTGTATAAACAAATAGTTTGAGAGTAAGCATTACACAATCTCCAAGATCATTTTTTTTTTAAGAGAATAGATTCTCTATTTTAATCTGGTTTGACACCAAGAAATGCAGTGAAGTTATTTCTATAAATAGGAAAAAATTTTAAGAGTTGAGTCCTTGATTACTCAAAATTGGATTTCATACCCACAATTCTATATTGTGGGGGACTCGAAGAGGGTCGTTCAAAGGAAAAAAGTAAGAATAAGAAAATGAGAGTGATCCAGATTTATCATAGCTATAGAATAATTTCAATATTGGATTCAACTTAAAGCTTCAGACTGTATGTACAACTTATCTGATCTTATAACTAGTTAGAATCTTTTTTTTTTTTTTTCTAGTAAATCATGAATTTGTCTCGGACAGTATTAAAAATATTATCGAAAGCTTACAGCAGCTTGCCAAACAAAAGCTAATAGAAAAAAGAATAGAGGTATTACTGGCATAACATCTACTATTGGATTCAAAAAAGCGTAGGCCTCGGGCAATTTGGCGACGAAAAAACTACTTGAATAAAGGAAAGAATTAAGACAGATACCGATGAAACTTAAGATATTAAGCATAACAATTTTTTTTTCTTTGTTCTTGAAGATAATTGTATTTCTTTTGATTTGATTGAGTTATTAATCCCCTATTATTGCTATGATATAAGGGATAAGGGAAAAATTAATAACATAAAGTAGGTCAAAAAACCTTTCTTTGATTTGAACTCAGCCAATCAAAAATCCTTCAATTCTCAAATAAAACGAGAATAGAAGAAATCCTACTTTCATACAATATCTTAATGGAATTATATGTAATGATCAATAAATTGAGTTTAATTGGATCTATAAACGTATCAAAATCTGAGCAACAATCTAATTTATTCTATAAATATTTGTACTGGAATTGACGACTAAGCACTACCAATATTAGTGTTTATTAGTGTTGAATATAAATGGGGCGTGGCCAAGTGGTAAGGCAACGGGTTTTGGTCCCGCTATTCGGAGGTTCGAATCCTTCCGTCCCAGAGTATGCGTATTATTATTATATATAATAATAGTATATTATAAGATATATGGAAAAATATTCGATATCAGACTATAGATTGCCGTTTTAAACAACCTTATGCTTAAGAGTCTAAATATAGATCGAATGTGATTGTTCTTTATTATTTTCTTATAATGATGCATTTCAGAAATGCGAAAGCCTCTATTATTCTCTATCTCTTAAATGGTTTGTGAAACCCGAGTATTTTTTTTCTGTGGATTTCTGAATTATAAACACGAAGGTCTTGTGTTTTTGGCACTAATGGAATTGAATTAATGGTCTTAAGAAACTTAAGACCTATTTAGGGTTTAGGGTACTAAATTTTAGAGTCAAATAAAAAAAAATAGGTAGGAACAATCGTTTACTCTAGATCTGTTTGACTTTCGCCTTATACAAGATAGTCTAGCACCTCCGAAACTAGTCCAGTCCCCCGTAGGATCCTTTTTTTATTTATGATGCATCTACTCGATCTAATTGGGGGTAGATAGGAGTTAATCCATAACGGAAGATATCAATTTGAATATCTGCCCGAATCTGATTAACAAAGAATCAAGTTACATATGTAACATATTATGTATTTCTTTTCACCTCATTTTTTCGTATGTTTGTCTGTAATGAATAATTGTAAATCCAAGTAACAATTCATACATCTTTTTCACTTTATTTTAAGGAAAGATTATTGAGTCTCTTAAGTTAAATAAACTAGGCAGAAAATGCTGATATGTATGTATTGTTATTATCTATTTTTATCGTTTTATTTCTTTTTTTTTTTTTTATTTTAGATCTATCTAATTGATGGGTTAATCCCGAATATACATTTATTTATCATAATCAAATGTAATAAATCCTTTACAAAAATTTATTCAAATAATATTATAATATAATATTTAGGTAGTAAATTTTCAATCAAGTAAATCTTTTTAATTATTTCTTATGAGTCCTTGGTACTCGAAGAAGTGTTAAACTCGTGAATCCATTCTATGAAGAAATTGAAAAATGGAGATTCTTAATTATTCGTAATTAATTATTTCTTAATTGATTTTATAGAAATTTCAAAAAATCTCTCTCTATCTAGAAAATATCTATATATAGAGAAATAAATATTGCACTCATACAAAAAAATGTTATTGATACAATATATACAATAAAATATGGGTTTCAATAAATTGAAGTATTGCTAAGACTTTTTCAAAAACTACCCATGTCATAAGAGTATAGATTACTATGGACCAACTAACCCAATGACTATACATGATTCCATAAATGAATCAATTACATACCAGTTCCAAGAAATTAGAGGTTATGGTAAAACTTCGTTTAAAACGATGTGGTAGAAAGCAACGTGCGACTTGAAGGACATGATCCACTGTGGATTCTTACACCCACCATTTTATATTATATAGGAATGAAGATGCTCTTGACTCGACATAGTTTGTTCGGTTGCACTCGAGCTCTTTTTTTTTTTTAGGGTTTTTGATGTAAATAGTACATGATGGAGCTCGAGTAGAAAGTATTGATTCATTTATCAAGGGCAGAGATCTAGGGTTAGTGTCAATCAATAAGTTAAAACTACTTCGTAAGTATAGGTTCGGTATACAAATCGAAAGGATCCAATTCGAACAAGTTTCAAATTCAAACATCAAATTGGATTAAAAGTGTATCACACGAGAATCCATTATTTATATGATTCTTTGATAAAAAGGAAATCAAAAAAAATGGTATGTTGCTACCATTTTGAAACGATTAAAGATCACCGAAGTAATGTCTAAACCCAATGATTCAAGGAAAGGATAAAGGATCCCGGAACAAGTAAAAATCTTTTTCAATTGTCTCAATAACTAAACTAGATCAGAATGAAGAATCGAAATAGATTCTAACGGAGACAGGCAAAAATAAAGAGGTTAGAGACCGCTCAATAAATGAAATGCTTAAGCTTAAGGGTTTTTTTCCTTTGCGTGAGAGTTATCCAACTTGAGTTATGGGGATAAGAATGAGTTTTTTTTTTCAAAAGAAAAACAAAAGAATAAGAAAAAAATTTTTAAATCATAGTCTAATTGATTTAATAATCTATAGATCTATTTGACATTAATTAGAATTCTATACATAACTTTGAATTTCCTCGAGCCGTACGAGGAGAAAACTTCTTATACGGTTCTGGGGGGGGTACTTAAAATTTACATCTATCCCAATGAGCCGTTTATCGAATCATTGCAATTGATGTTCGATGCCGAAGAGAAGGAAGAGATCTTCGTAAAGTGGGTTTTTATGATCCGATAAAGAATCAAACCTATTTAAATGTTCCTGCTATTCTATATTTCCTTGAAAAGGGTGCTCAACCTACAGGAACTGTTCATGATATTTTAAAGAAGGCAGGTGTTTTTACGGAACTTCACCTTAATCAATAACCGAAATTCCATTTTTATTAATGAAATAAAAAAACGAGGGTGTGATAACTTAACTTGTATATAGCTTTGACTAACCTTTTCTTTAGTATTTCCCCCTCTCTCTTGTTCTATTCATACTATACACTTATTACCTTAAAATTGCGTCTTCGCTAATGAAAAAATCGATTTTTATTTTATTGATATAAATTGATCTAAGATGAATAGAAAAAAAATATATCGGGTTTATTCAATCCACAAACCCGATATATTTTTTTCTACTTCTTCCTTAATTTCTTCTTTCGCCTACATCTTTTATGTCTATCTATGTTGATTATCTCTATAGTGCCAATCTAAGTACGTAGTTTTTTTTAATTCTTTTCTATTATTTTAATAGAATTTATTATTATTAGAATATTTTCTCTTATTCTATTTTGTTAACTTTATCTAGTTAAATATAGTTATTCAACTCAAATTGTTATTTCCATTTGTTTTTTATTCATTTATAATTCTTTTGTTTTGTCCATTATAGGCGTTTTTCATTATTCACATTAATATTGACAACAGTGTATCAAACAAATATAATCCGATTGTGTATAAATGAAGCTAGTTATCTCCCTTTCATGACCCTTGCTTTTCACGCACATGATGGTCTCATTGTATTTTTTGTGATACAAAAAATTACTTTTGTGTAAGTGATATAAGAAGTTTTTTTTATTGCAATATTTTGATTACGTCATCTAATTTCATTTCTTTTGTTATTTTGATTCCGATTGTATCTACACAGAAAAATTTTTCATATTTTGGGGTTGCTAACTCAATGGTAGAGTACTCGGCTTTTAAGTGCGGCTAGCATCTTTTACACATTTCTATGAAGTAACAGATTCGTCCATACTATCGGTAGAGTTTGTAAGACCGCGACTGATCCTGAAAGGAATGAATGGAAAAAGCAGCATGTCGTATTAATGGAAAATTCTAGTAATATTTTTACCTTACTAGATTAGGCCAAACTTGTTTGAATTCTTGATGCGGAAAAAAAAGTAAAGTCGGGTCGAATGAATAAATGGATAGGGCACTATGCTCCAATTATAGAGAAATAAAAAGTAACGGGCTTATGTTCTTAATTTGAATGATTCGCCGATCTAATTAGACGTTAAAACTATATTAGTGCTTGATGCGGGAAGGACTTTTCTTATGAGTGAGTTATCCATTTTTTTCTAAGTCCTAACTATTAGTTACTCTACGTTATGAGGTAGAGGGGAATGTGTAGAAGAAGCAGTATATTGATAAAGAGTTTTTTTCCAAAATCAAAAGAGCGATTGGGTTGAAAAAATAAAGGATTTCTAACCATCTTTTTTATCCTAAAATAGAAACCAATTAGATGACAAAAGAAAAGAGGATAGAGAGTCCGTTGATAAGTCTTACCTATTTACGAGGTATCTATTATTATTCTTTATTTTACTGTAATACCTTGTTTTGACTGTATCGCACTATGTATCATTTGATAACCCAATAAATCCCATTATCGTATCCCCAGTTCAAATGAAATTTTAAATGGCGGAATTTAAAGGATATTTAGAACTTGAGAAATCTCGGCAACGTGACTTCCTATACCCACTTATCTTTCGGGAGTATATTTACGCATTTTCTCATGATCATTTTTTAAATGGATCCATTTTGTTGGAAAATTCTGGTTATGACAAAAAATCCAGTTTACTAATGGTAAAACATTTAATTACTCGAATGTATCACCAGAATCATTTTTTTTTTTTGTCGACTAATTATTATAACAAAAATCCTTTTTGTGGGTACAATAACAATTTGTATTCTCAAATGTTATCAGAAGGGTTTGCAGTCATTGTGGAAATTCCATTTTCCCTACGATTAGTA